>NW_019957619.1:101280-104591 GCF_002910315.2 Salvelinus sp. IW2-2015 | reverse complement strand
TGCTGATACAGTCTTGATCAGTGAGATGCATTTGACAGAGGTATAAACAAATGATAGTACCGAACAGTTTATGTTCTGGTATCGGAAAAGTACAGACGTGTCGGTATACCATACAACACTAGCTTACAATATATTTTATTTAGATTGTGAACCTGAACAATCAGCAATAGTTTTGTTAGCTTTGCATTAAACAAAATCAGCATACATGGTCATTTTTAGATATACAGGGTAAAGTTAACAATTTCATAACGAGTAATCACTTTTGCGAGGCCTACTGCATGACGAAAGTGGGAAGAGACAGTTCATCTGCAAAAATCACACGTTAATTAGTTTCAGAACCACAGAACCATAGTGGGGTGGTAGATGCCTAGTCTCCCTTATGGCTCAGATCAGGTGCCTACAAAGAATAAGCGCCCGCATATACTTGGGGTAGAAAACCAAGTCCTCAATGAAAGCAAATCAGTTTGTCCTCTTTTTTATTTTATTTTTTACACTTAATCTGTATGCAGAAACGGCCCCTTTGTGTGTGGTTTATTCCTTTCAAAAAGGTCTAGATTAGTTACTGTTAGACCATTCCTGGTAAACAAGCAAACCATTAGGCTACAGCAGTCCTAAATGTTTCAATGTTATGRTCTCTAATGGTCTTCAATGGTAAAAGTCCCCAAAACACTATAGTGTTTTGCAATTGTAATAGTATTGGGTTGTGTTGGGTTTAATAGTAAATGTCACTAATCACAATACATTGCCAAAGTAAATAAAGGTTAAATAAAAATGATAAATCCCTATTGTGTTTGTTGGCATTCATTATTATGATTCCTCTTCTTCCGTAAGGCCAACTTAAAATGCAAATTCACATGACATGGTGAGGCCTAGGAAGGTGCAACCTTGTATGATGGTAAAAGACCAAAGGCCACACCCTTTCATGCAATGCCATGCCAATTGGCGGCGCTATATCCGCCTATGAACCCGAGTTATACTGTTAGCACTGAGGCGGATTGCCCTAGTAGGAAGTCCACTTTGTGCAGCTCAGCCTGCACTATCAACGCAAACATAAATATTACTGTCATGTCTACCTCTGATAAGCCACCCAGTAAAGCAATACAAACAAAGAATCTGAGAAAAGTGTTAAAAATAGGCTACATATGTTAACGTGGGCTAAGAAACAAGGTTCATGAAATCGATAACTTGCTAGTAATGGATAACATTCATATACTGACTATCTCTGAAACTCACTTAGAAAATACCTTTGATGATACAGTGGTAGGCAATACATGGTTTCAACATCGTCAGAAGAGACAGGAATGCCAATGGTGGAGGTGTTGACGTTTTTGTTCAGAGTCATATTCCTGTAAAGGTTAGAGAGGTRAAGTACCAAAGGCCACACCCTTGCATGCAATGCCATTTGGCGGAGCTATAACACACATTGCTGTAGAAGTAATATGGCTGCAGGTTCAACTGCCTCACCTAAACACCATTCCTTTTGGGAAGCTGCAATAGACCTCCAAGTGCTAACAGTCAGTGTCTGGATAATGTGTGAAATGTGATATCAACAGAGRCATAYTAGGACTGGTCGATTGTTTGGTCGACAGAGATTTCTTTAGCCGAGCAATAGCAATACAAATATKTCATGGTGTACAAGACACCCATCTGAGTGGACTAATCCATTGTGGAGGCCGTGGGGATGCACAGTCCATCACTAAGTCATGTGCTACTGAAATTGTACATGGTTATGTTACAAGTTAACCAGCATATTGGTGTTGAGAACAATGCGACAGAGGCAGCAGCAGAATGAGGAGATGTGAAAAACAGCCCTTGTCTTATTGTCTAAGAAAAGTGAGGAGAGAAAACCAACTTAATTAGGTTAATAATCAACAGCCTAACTGTTAAATGTGCCTGGCTTTATAAATCATCCATATACAGTACCAGTCAAAAGTTTAGGCTACTGTATCAATCATTAATTCGTTCATGTCATCACACAGCATACATRTCATTCATGATTTGAAATGTAATCAAGCATTTAGTTTTAAATAGGCCTAACCAGTTTCATATCGGGAAATTGCATTCATGAGTGTGACTGTTGTTAGTCTTAGCTGTAATAAAGGCTTAAAAATCTGCACAGCAGATGCACAGTCACATTTATTCCACACATCTCACTTCCCCTTTACCTCATTAGCAACCAGTAAACATTCCCCCGTTTTTGAGTTTGTCAAGGCCCTCTGCATCCATTTTGCTGTTATGGTGTTCGGAGTTTGTTATAACCAATTTATTGATGTGATTATGATATCCTATTGGTCAGGCCCTATTGGTCACATGCATGCGATGCATACATGTGTCATAAGGAGAACAAGGGTTGAGGGAATAGGTAATGTTAATCCTAAACAAATTAGGGATTTCGGTAACAGAACTTTTCAGTCAGGAATGGCTGTAATTATGTTGCAGCTTCAGCAACATGAACAGCGCAATAAACACTTATGTTCTGTGGTGGTTGCTGCAGCAGGGAGGAGAGAGAGACAATGGATGCTAGTCACACAGTCACTTGCTGTCTTTTAACACAGCGCAGGAAGTCTGAGCCCGGCACAATCAAATCAATTGCTGGTCGTACACTCACTAGTCATTTGTGCGTCTTATTTAATCAATGTGCTTAAAAGCATCAGATATGCTCAGGGAATATAGTTGATTAGAACTATAGCATGTGTCTACAGTGCATTCAGACCTTGCTATTTCCACATTGTTTCGTTACAATTCGTTAAAATGGATTAAACATTTTTTTTTATTATTTTGATTTTTTAAATCAATCTACACACAATACCCCATAATGACAAAGCAAACAGATGACTTTTTTGTACATTTATTTAAAAAAAAGAAAAAAAAACTGATATCACATTTACATAAATATTTCAGACCCTTTAGTCAGTACTTTGTTGAAGCACCTTTGGAAGCGATTAAAGCTGATTATTTTTGGTTATAACGCTACAAGCTTGGTACACCTGTATTTGGGGTGTTTCTCCCATTCTTCTCTGCAGATCCTCTCAGGCTCTGTCAGGTTGGATAGGGAGCATCTCTGCACAGGTATTTTCAGGTCTCTAGGAAGGGTCTTGGAGATTCCAAACTTCTTCCATTGAAGAATGATGGAAGCCACTTTGTTCTTGGGGACCTTCAATGCTGCAGAAATTTGGTTGGTACCATTCCCCAGATTTGTGCCTCGACACAATCCTGTCTCGGAGCTCTACGGACAATTTCTTCAACCTCATGGCTTGGTTTTTGCTCTGACATGCAATGTCAACTGTGGGACCTTATATAGACAGGTGTGT
>NW_019957619.1:87386-99515 GCF_002910315.2 Salvelinus sp. IW2-2015 | reverse complement strand
ACATTTTGGTTTAGACCTGTAGACTGCCTTCTCTCCTCAGGTCCCTCAGCTGGTTCTGGAGTAGGACCTAATACATTTGGTTTAGACCTGTAGACTGTCTCCTCTCCTCAGGTCCCTCAGCTGGTTCTGTAGTAGGACCTAATACATTTGGTTTAGACCTAGACGTCTCCTCTCCTCAGGTTCCTCAGCTGGTTCTGGAGTAGGACCTAATACATTTGGTGTAGACTGTCTCCTCTCCTCAGGTTCCTCAGCTGGTTCTGGAGTAGGACCTAATACATGTGGCTACACTGCCACCACCTGGTGCTTTACCATACTCTCACTCTCTCACACACACACCTGCTTATAGTATAGCTTATGGGTATAAACCAATGCCAGCAGTAAAGCCAGGGTTTGTGTTGAGTAGAGAGCTGAAGCTGAGGAACTACACCCCAGAGGATGAAGAGCTGAAGGAGAGACAGGTGCCCAAGGCCAAACCTGCTTCAGGTGAGACATCTGAAGTGATGAGGAGTTATCTCCAGAGAGTAGCTTGGGGAAGGCACTGCTGTGGTGGTGATGATGATGATGAGTACATACAGTACCAGTCAAAAGTTTGGACACGCCTACTAATTCTTCTTTATTTTTACTATTTTCTACATTGTAGAATAATAGTGAAGACATCAAAACTATGAAATAACACACATGGAATCATGTAGTAACCAAAAAAGTGTTAAACAAATCAAAATATATGTTATATTTGAGATTCTTTGAAGTAGCCACCCTTTGCCTTGATGACAGCTTTGCACACTCTTGGCATTGAAGAGCCAGTTTCAATTAACAGGTGTGCCTTGTYAATTTGTGGAATTTCTTTCCTTCTTAGTGTGTTTGAGACATTCAGTTGTGTTGTGACAAGGTAGAGGGGTATACAGAAGATAGCCCTATTTGATAAAAGACCAAGTCCATATTATGGCAAGAACAGCTCAAATAAGCAAAGAGAAACAACAATCAAGTGCAATGATGAAACTGGCTCTCATGAGGACCTCCACAGGAATGGAAGACCCAGAATTCCCTCTGCTGCAGAGGATAAGTTAGTTACCAGCAGAAATTGAATCCCAAATAAATGCTTCACAGAGTTCAAGTAACAGACACATCTTAACATCAACTGTTCAGAGGAGACTGTGTGAATCAGGCCTTCTTGGTCGAATTGCTGCAAAGAAACCACCACTAAAGGACACCAGTAAGAAAAAGAGACTTGCTTCGGCCAAGAAACACGAGCAATGGACATTAGACCGGTGGAAATCTGTCCTTTGGTCTGATAAGTTCAAATTTGAGATTTTTGGTTCCAACCGCCGTGTTTTTGTGAGACGCAGAGTAGGTGAACGGATTATCTCCGCATGTGTGGTTCCCACCGTGAAGCATGGAGGAGGAGGTGTGATGGTGTGGGGTGCTTTGCTGGTGACACTGTCAGTGAATTATTTTGAATTCAAGGCACATTTTAACCAGCATGACTACAACAGCATTCTGCAGCGATACTCGTGGGACTATCATTTGTTTTTCAACAGGACAATGATCCAACACACCTCCAGGTTGTGTAAGGGCTATTTGACCAAGAAGGAGAGTGATGGAGTGTTGCATCAGATGACCTGGCCTCCACAATCACCCGACCTCAACCCAATTGAGATAGTTTGGGATGAGTTGGACCGCAGAGTGAAGGAAAAGCAGCCAACAAGTGCTCAGCATATGTGGGAACTCCTTCAAGACTGTTGGAAAAGCATTCCTCCTGAAGCTGGTTGAGAGAATACCAAGAGTGTGCAAAGCTGTCATCAAGGCAACGGGTGGCTACTTTGAAGAACCTAACATTTTCAAATATATTTTGATTTGTTTAACACTTTTTTGGTTACTACATGATTCCATGTGTTATTTCATAGTTTTGATGTCTTCACTATTATTCTACAAAGTAGAAAATAGTAAAAATAAAGAAAAACCCTTGAATGAGTAGGTGTGTCTAAACTTTTGACTGGTACTGTAACTATTACAGGATGCAGCTGTACATAAGACATGCTTTGTGTTATTCCAGTGGAGGAGAAAGTGAAGGARCAGCTAGATGCAGCTAAACCAGAGTCTGTCATTGAAGAAGTGGTAAGTAGTGATCTTTAAATAGTTCAAATATCCAAAGCCCTCTGGGATAAGTTAGTAGATARCCTACTGTTTGATTAGTGTTCATGTTAAGTTTCCACCATTKTARATACATGTGATCATATTTCCTCCATAGGATTTGGCCAACCTAGCCCCCAGGAAACCTGACTGGTAAGACATTTTAACTAAGACGTTATACTTCATAGTATAACAAGTATAATTCTTGGTTAATTTCCCTGTGCCTTGTTGTGATCTAATGTCCTGTTGCTGATTGAAGGATTTGAAACGAGACGTGGCGAAGAAGCTGGAGAAGCTTGAGAGGAGAACACAGAAGGCCATCGCTGAACTTATCCGTGAGTGTTTGTTATTGTATTAAATACAGGGAATGTGTGCTGGGACCAGAATATGACTGGTCTGAACATGGAGTTACTGACTGTATCAGACTATATATGACTGGTCTGAACATGGAGTTACTGACTGTATCAGACTATATATGACTGGTCTGAACATGCAGTTACTGACTGTATCAGACTATATATGACTGGTCTGAACATGGAGTTACTGACTGTATCAGACTATATATGACTGGTCTGAACATGGAGTTACTGACTGTATCAGACTATATATGACTGGTCTGAACATGGAGTTACTGACTGTATCAGACTATATATGACTGGTCTGAACATGCAGTTACTGACTGTATCAGACTATATATGACTGGTCTGAACATGTAGTTACTGACTGTATCAGACTATATATGACTGGTCTGAACATGCAGTTACTGACTGTATCAGACTATATATGACTGGTCTGAACATGGAGTTACTGACTGTATCAGACTATATATGACTGGTCTGAACATGCAGTTACTGACTGTATCAGACTATATATGACTGGTCTGAACATGAGTTACTGACTGTATCAGACTATATATGACTGGTCTGAACATGCAGTTACTGACTGTATCAGACTATATATGACTGGTCTGAACATGGAGTTACTGACTGGTATCAGGACTATATATGACTGGTCTGAACATGGAGTTACTGACTGTATCAGACTATATATGACTGGTCTGAACATGGAGTTACTGACTGTATCAGACTATATATGACTGGTCTGAACATGGAGTTACTGACTGTATCAGACTATATATGACTGGTCTGAACATGGAGTTACTGACTGTATCAGACTATATATGACTGGTCTGAACATGGAGTTACTGACTGTATCAGACTATATATGACTGGTCTGAACATGGAGTTACTGACTGTATCAGACTATATATGACTGGTCTGAACATGAGTACTGACTGATCAACTATATATGACTGGTCTGAACATGGAGTTACTGACTGTATCAGACTATATATGACTGGTCTGAACATGCAGTTACTGACTGTATCAGACTAATTGCTCTGTGGATTCCAGAGTCCAGGGAGGCTTGATGCCACTTGACATAATTGATGTGATTCCTTTACTCCTCCTGTGATCTCCATTCTCAGAATAGATCTGGCTTGGCCCACATATTCATCAGAAAGCACCCAGGGATAGATCAGTCTGGAGGGGCTGTAGAACTATCTAAAACGGCCATTCCAGGTGTTTTGTTGTGAAAATAAACACAGTAGGAGCTAAAAACAATGGAGAATACATGGTGACAGCAGCTTTGGCACTACAGTTATGCTCCCCTACGCCAGTTAGCTCATCTGTATTTTGTGCAACACCCTTTTGTGAACTGTGTGTGTGTGTGTGTGTGTGTGTGTGTGTGTGTGTGTGTGTGTGTGTGTTTGTGTGTCCAGGTGATCGTCTGAAAGGCAGCGAGGAGGAGCTGGCTGGAGCTGTGGGAGCCATAGGGGTACAGCAGAGGGGACTCGGATGACCCCTTAATCCAGAGACACACCGCGCGGTCCTGGATCTGACCCTACCAATGTTCCTGTTCTGTACAGCTGAAGTTTGTGTGGGAATCGGAGACTTTTGGTTTCCGTAGCTGTTAAAGCTACTTGGGGAGTGTGAATATGCAATTGAATATGTCACCTTGATGACTTCTCAACTCTAGTCCTAGACGTCACAAATGACACCCTATTCCCTGTATAGTGCACTACTTTTGACAAGTAGTGTGCTAGATAGGGAGTAGGGTGCCATTTGGGATGCAGAGCCTGTGTGAAAGTCCGACCAGACTGTCCGTGTAGTGCTAGCTAGAGGAACATTGGGGACTGTTGTAAACAGCTGTTGTAACGATCGTCTGTTATTCATGCATCTTTTTAATTCTATTTTCCAGTAAAATGATTTTGATTTTCCAACGTTTGTGTCTTGTGTCCTTTTCTGTTGACTTTGAAATATTATGTACAATAGACAACACAGAATGAGTTCCCCCACGTTTTTTAAAATTCCAGATTTATTTGTTAAAATCAGCTGAAAACTGATCCTTAACCAATCAGATTGTAAAGTGACCCTAATCCACTTGTATAATAAGTTACTGCAACAGGAAAAGTATTGCTACTCTATTTAATTAAAAGATACTATTAACTCAACAGTTGACTGTCAGGTTCAACTAGATGGAAAACAGATTACAATGAACAAAGACATTTTTGGTATGATGATATTTCATTAATTATACATCTAAAGCACCTAAATTGGCCTGAAAAAACAAACTATTTATTTCACAAAGTGCTTCCACCAGTCCCCCAAACACACCAACGTTTCTCTATCAAAGGAGGCTACAGATGTAGGATCTTCATTTGAGCCAGGTTGCTACAGCAGGAAAATAATCCTGTAGCAACAGGAGATGTGGATTATAATTAATGGAATTTTGTAAGGGTTGATACATTGTCATAATGGAAAATCAAGTCGTAAATGGAAATTACAAATTTTATTGTTTCCTGAACACGGGTGATCTAAGATCCTACATCTGTATTGCACATATAACAGCACTTTGTTATTTATCATATTGTCACACATGGCTAGCTACCTACTTCACTCTCGATCTGGTCCCAAATAGACCCCTGGACCCATAGGGTCCTGTCAGAAGTAGGGTACTATATAGGGAACAAGGGTACCATTTGGGACGCAAAGAGGTAATTGCTCACTTCACTGGCAAGCCAGTGAATTAGGCCGTATGAGAGATACGATAACACTCACAAACCGCGTTTTTCCAACTTCACAACATGACACATTTTGTGACAGAGGTCATCATTGAAAGTGGTATAGCCTTCACTCGGTCCATGGAGTTAACATGCCCCTTGCTGAGACTCCAGCAAGCCGCGCTAACACTCTGGTCCATGGAGTTAACATCCAACCTGCTGAGACTTCAGGCAAAGGCCACCGCTAACACTCCTGGTCCATGGAGCTTCTACATAGTCACCTGGCCGCCTACACTCTACCAGAGAGACTACCTGAAGGTAGCCACACTAACACCCTTGGACCAGAGGACTCTACCTGAAGGTAGCCACACTAACACCCTGGACCGAGACTACCTGAAGGTAGCACACTAACACCCTGGACCAGAGACTACCTGAAGGTAGCCACACTAAACTCCCTGGACCACAGACTACCTGAAGGTAGCTGTACTAACACCCTGGACCAGAGACTACCTGAAGGCTAGCCACACTAACACCTGGACCACAGACTACCTGAAGTAGCCACACTAACACCCTGGACCAGAGACTACCTGAAGGTAGGCCACTAACACCCTGGACCAGAGCTAGTACAGCCAATCCATCATTACACAACACTCAGATTGATCCTACACACTACAGTACCTTTTAAGATAGGCCATGTCTATATTGGAATCAAAAAAGCTCACGTGTTATCATAAAAGATATAGATAGATATGTTAATACTGCAAGAATAGAACAGAACACGTGTCTACTGTGACACTCTCTCTTGGAGAACATATTTGATTAAGAGCACATCTCTAAGCATTGTGATGGTGGAAATAGCATTCAAGGCCTGTATTCCCAAAATGTCTCTGAGTGAAGTGCTGATCTAGGATCAGTTTGCCTCTCAGGTCATAATGAAGACGATTATAATAACTACAGGGAGTTCCTGATCGTAGACCAGCACTCATATTCTGAGATGCTTGAAACATACAACCCCTGATGAAGAACTCTGCAATTCAGTCAAAGGAAACACGCATTTGTGTTTTAGTTGGTTTCTAGTAGGAAGTTTCAAAGGTAGAGGTTGTCTTGGCACTCGGGTTAGTGTGTTGTTGATGATGATGTCATACTGGTTGGTGCATCATGCAGATGAGCTGATGACACGGGCCTTTTCTGAGCAGCAGCAGGAGACAGTAGAGCTTCTTATCTGAGCAGCAGCAGACAGGAGACAGTAGAACTTCTTATCGAGCAGCAGCAGACAGGAGACAGTAGAGACTTCTTATCTGAGCACGCAGCAGACAGGAGACAGTAGAGACTTCTTATCTGAGCAGCAGCAGACAGGAGACAGTAGAGACTTCTTATCTGACAGCAGCAGCAGGAGACAGTAGAGATCTTATCGAGCAGCAGCAGACAGGGACAGTAGAGACTTCTTATCAACAGCAGCAGACAGGAGACAGTAGAGACTTCTTATCTGAGCAGCAGCATACAGGAGACAGTAGAGACTTCTTATCTGAGCAGCAGCAGACAGGAGACAGTAGAGACTTCTTATCTGACAGCAGCAGACAGGAGACAGTAGAGACTTCTTTACTGAACAGCAGCAGACAGGGACAGTAGAGACTTCTTATCCAACAGCAGCAGCAGACAGTAGAGACTTCTTATCTGACAGCAGCAGACAGGAGACAGTAGAGACTTCTTATCTGTAGCGACAGGAGACAGTAGAGACTTCTTATCTGAACAGCAGCAGACAGGAGACAGTAGAGACTTCTTATCTGAACAGCAGCAGACAGGAGACTGACTGACTGATAAACAGACTGATAGATTGACTGACTGGCTGGCTGACTGACTGGCGAACTGATGGACAGACTGATAGACTGACTGGCTGACTGGGCAGAGGGGGTTGTTTGTTGTTGTTGATGTATTTGGTTGGCTGTGTGTCTGTTGAGTCCCTGGAGTCCTGGTTGTCCATGGGAACAGGAAGTTGGATGATTTCAGGAAGGGGAGTTCTAGTCACACTGATGGCTTCCCCCTCCTCTCTGTATCTTCCTGGCTGCAGGCCCCAGCTCCACCTTACAAACCCTCTCAGCAAACTTCAGAGAACACATGGTCTCTCCCACGTTACTCTCCAGAGCAGACACCTGGAGGAGGACCAGAGGATCAGAGAGAGGACACTTCCWGACAGATATGACAGTATAATCAGTGTATTTGATGTTCTGTACTGTATGTTGTGTAAGCCAGGCTGCACCACCATAGCCTAGTTTTCTTGTACCACCATAGCCTAGTTGTCTTGTAATGTGTAGGCTAAATACAGTATGGACTTCTCCATTCAGAATGCTTTTTAGTCCAGGACAAGGCTTAATGTCCGGGAAGRCAGCRCTATGAGTATACATATAGATGGAMATACAGACATTYTAATCTGTGTGTATCAGACGTACTGTACTGTCGTGAGTCCCTACCTGCACCACCATGGCRGTCTTGTTGCCCTTGCCCAGTGAGTCCTGCAGCAGGTATGTGAGGCGACTGTTTCTGAAGGGGATGTGTTTCTCCTTCCCCCTCAGAGCCTGGATGACGTCCCCCAGAGCCAGCAGGGAGCGGTTGATGTTCTGGGCCTCCTTCAGCCTCTCTCCCTCAGCTCCTGACTTCCAGACCCTCTCAGAGCCAGCCAGGTCCACCAGGTTCAACTTGCCTGCAGATGTCACGAAAAAATCACCCGTTAACGTAACATTTTCTGGTCCCTTGAATTGTGTCAATATTTGGAACCGGCCCACTTGCCWAATGAGTAGRGCACCCCGGACAAAACACACCTTGCCGACGAACGGTGAAAAGCAGCAGGTGTCGATGAACGGTGGTGATTCAGCATGTAGAATCGCGGGGAAATGAACAGAAATTGACAGCCGCTGTTCTGATCACAGGCAATAGGACAGCCACCTGCTGCTTCTAACGGTTAGTTGGCACTGTGTGTCCCGTCTCTACGGTGTGACGTACCTGTGGTCTTGGCCCCGCCCCGCTGGCCAGGTCAGCTCCCAGCACAGTGATCATGAGGAGGCATGGGAACGAAGCTGTGCTGGTTCATCTGGGCCCGAAGGTGATCCTGTTACGACGCGCCTGCGCCAGAAGCTACACAGGAAGTGACAGAGTTAATGGTACGGTGATATAGAACTATAGGAAACTTGCACGTACTTCATATGATTGTATACACTTTCCCATTACAGTAAATGAACCATTAGGGTTCTAATGGAGATGTGTGGCTCAGTAGGTCGAGCATGGCTCTCGCAACGCCAGGATTGTGGGTTCTATTCCCTGGCCACCCATACGTAAACCCATACGTAAAATGTTTGCCCGGATGACTGTAAGTTGCTTTGGATAAATGCGTCTGTAAATGGCATATACAGTATATTAAATGATTATTAAAATCGAGGTTGAAAAGTCAAAGAAGTTATCTATTGATATAGTTGGAGAAATCAGTCTCACTGAAAAAAGTATACAGTTGCAAAATTCCGGTAATTCTAGCCCCAAATTCCCAGGTTCCAGAAATCATGGATGGAAGATTCTACCAATCAGCAGGAATAAGCAGGAAATCCCTGGAATTTGGGGAAAGTTACCAGGACTTTCACCCTAAGAAAAATAAATGTGAGTCTCCTCACTTTCTTGATGTGTTGGAAGCTCTTAACCTCTATGAGCCTGAGTCCAGGGACGTGCAGCTGTCCTGTTCCGTCTGGGTTGATCTTAATGTCCAGCTTCTCTCCATCCTTACTCAGCAGGTCTCTGGGGACAGWACAGGAACAGGAAGTTAGAAAGTCGCTCTATTGTCAGTTTATCATAACACKAATACTAACTTAAAGCACTTTTCATATATTTAAGTCCTAGGCCTCATTTACAACTATAARACAATATAGTAGCACAAAYATAAAACGGAAGATTCGAATAATGAATAATAAAACATGTCACYACTTCTAAATGCYGGGATATTTTTCTGCCAGCCATTGAGAGGGAAGGAAAKCAGCTGGGAAGGTACCTGAGCACCTCGTTGTAGATCTCCACAGAGCTGACAGTCACGGTGTACGTCCACATGTCCTTCCTGTCCTCTATCTCACTAAACAGGTGTTTCAGAGCACGCTGGTTGATGCCTGGGTTCTCTGTGCTGCCCTGACGACARCAAAGGATGGAGATTTTGATACAACGAGTCAATTTCAATCAAATACTCAGYCTTATKTCTCATTACAATCTGTGGTAMCACTTTATATGAAGGCTAAGGACTTSAACACATTTATAAACCATACATTACACATTCGTATCAGCGCTACAACATACCTCCATGGTGTAGGTCTTCCCAGAGCCAGTCTGCCCATAGGCAAAGATGCAGACGTGATATCCATCTATACAGGATGTCACAAGGGGCTCGATCTCCTGGAAGACCTTAGACACAGTAGAAAACCAAAGGTTAGCGAGTGTGTATCGTTCACAGTCACTGCTGTTTTTGAGTCACACCACAGAAACTGAAATACCACCCCTGAGCCATCATGGCGTCCACTCATTTAAATAGATAGAGAAGTGACAGCACTGTGTCTCGTAATGGAGGCTGAGTTTCTCAGTACCTCTTCCTGAGTGGCCTGAGGGTGGAAGACACGGTCCAGCTCAAAGTTATGGCTGCGGCCCTGCCCTTTCAGCACGGAGAGAGCTGATTCGTTGTTGGGGTMCGTGGTTACCACCACCGATTGGCCCTCCTCATGCTGGTCCTCCTTCAGAACCGGCTTCACACGGCACAGCACACGGATGTTGCCTAGCAACAATGACAGTTTATTTTAATAATGATACAGCCTCATTCATCTATAATTGCTTTTTATCAAACAGAACAAAGAGGCCCCTCCTCCAGTCGTCTTTCCTTCATCTGGACGTTGTTCACCGTACCTTTGAGCTCGACCAGCTGCTCGTGGTACTTCCTCCGCAGTGCCACCTCCTTCCTGTACTTCTCCAGGAGGTCCTTGTTGGCCTCCGACATCTCACTCACAGCTGCTGATATCTACACAGACAGGCCAGAGATCAACGGTGAAACACACACCACACCCTTTTGAGCTTAGCCTCAATGTTATATCTTTACTGTTACTTTAGACATCGTGTTTCTTTACATCTTTTCTACTGCCTTCTGTTTGTTTATCTCTTTCATTTGATTGATTTACAGTTTGTGGGTTTAAATTGCACTTTAAATAAAGTTTTGATTTGACTGACTTGAAACAACGCTGGTTAGTCCAGCAGCAGTGTTTTGCGGGACCTGTTTCTGCGTCGGTGATGGCTGCTCCGTAGAAGTCAGAGAAGTTGCGGACCTGGCTCCTAGGCTGGCGTAGTCTGTCTTCATGGTGCGCATAGGCGGGAGGAGCGCTGTCAGTCGCTTCTGCAAGGTCTGCCATAGGACACACGAACGAACGCAGCACGCACGCACGCACGCACGCACGCACACAACACACACACACCACACACACAGGACACAGACACCACACACACAAAGAAAAGAACAGAAGAAAGAGAGACTGTCACAGATGCTCAATGATGGTGATGTGATGAGCATGAAGCACAACATCCTATGAATCAACAGCACTTCCCAGATTCAACAAGCCCATCATAGCATATCTGCACAGCCTGTAGAAGCTTCTGAAGGTGTATTAGATGGGACTCACTAAAAGAACTTGTCCTGCAGGCTCTGGAAGTGTTCTACGGAGCAGGTCGCTGCAGCCTTTACAGCCTCCTCCTTCTTCTCCTCCAGGTGACCTATCTCCTTCAGCAGTTCCTCCTGCAGTACACTGATCTCCCGCTCGTACGCTGCAATCTGGGAGAGCAGCCCATTCACATTCAGCATATGATGATGAGTTCATAGAATTGTATGCGTCCCAATGGCACCCTACTCTCTATTCGTTCACTACTTTAGACCAGGGTCCATTGGGCTCCGGTCAACATGGGCCCAGTAGTACGTGACATAGGGAATAGGATGCCCATATTGGATGCAGACAATACCTTTACAGCTTGGTAGGAATGGAGGTTAGTATTATACACTTTAGTTTCTTCTTCTGGTTATAATTGAACTGTTAAATCTCATCATTGTGAATTTTGAAGTAGAATACAGTTTTCTCAGGAACATATTACACCCTTTTCTGAGGACGTTCAAACAATACGGTGACTTCTCATTGGTTCTCACCTTGTGTTGCAGGTGGGACTTTCATTGGTTCTCACCTTGTGTTGCAGGGGACTTTTCATTGGTTCTCACCTTGTGGTTACAGGTGACTTTTCATTGTTCTCACCTTGTGTGGCAGGTGACTTTTCATTGGTTTCTCACTTGTGTTGCTCGATTCAGTCTTCAGCCTGTGTTGCAGGTTTACTTTTTCTTTTCTTTTCTCCCCTTGTGTTGCAGGTGAATTTTCATTCGGTTCTCACCTTGTGTTGCAGGTTGCTTTTCATTGGTTCTCACCTTGTGGTGCAGGTGACTTTCATTGGTTCCTCACCTTGTGTTGCAGGTGACTTTTCATTGGTTGCTTCTACCTTGTTGTGCTCTAGCAGAGTTACGCAGCTTGAATTATCGACTTCCTGATGTGCTCCTCTCAGTCTGTCTAGAACTTCTCGTTTGATTCGTCAGCTTATCTCTGACAGCTGCTCGTTCCTCTCTCGGCCTCAGCCAACTGCGCTCAGTGTCGCGCGGTGACTCCACCTCCACGGTTTGGTGACAAATCTGTCACCGGGGAGAAAATCAATGAAGTTGACTTCATTTAAGATATAAGCCCTATTTAACAAAACCAGTTGGTGATTCCCAGCACAGCATCCAGTTTGACTTCCAATACCACAGATAAATCTGGTTATCCCAGATTCATGAATCGAATCCGGCGACCGGAATGGAACGCAGACAGTCTAGACCTATGTTTTTATGCTAGTCAGTAGAAGGC
>NW_019957619.1:69440-78459 GCF_002910315.2 Salvelinus sp. IW2-2015 | reverse complement strand
CTCGCACTAAAAGCATGACGAACAGGTTATATCGAGCACTAAAGCTGACGACAGGTTATATGCACTAAAAGCATGACGAACAGGTTATATCACACTAAAGCATGACGAACAGGTTATATCACACTAAAGCATGACGAACAGGTTATCACACTAAAGCATGACGAACGGTTATATACACTAAAGCATGAGGAACAGGTTATATCACACTAAAGCATGACGAACGGTTATACTAAAAGAGCCGAACAGGTTTATACACTAAAGCATGACGAACAGGTTATACTACACTAAGCATGACGAACGGTTATATCAAACTAAAGCATGAGACAGGTTTATCACACTAAAGCACTGACGAACAGGTTATATCACACTAAGCATGACGAACAGGTTATATCACACTAGAGATGACGAACAGGTTATATACACTAAGCATGAGAACAGTTATATCACACTAAGCATGAGACGTTAGTATGAATAGTTATACCTGTCAATACTGGTCCACAATATTGCCTGCTTGTTGCCTAACCAGTATGATTTCCCTATAGGTTAAACCAAGCCAGTGAAAGATACCTCAATGCTGACACACCATAGGGATTTACACTACACAATTTTGTCTCTGACTACAGAAGCAGTGTAAAAATGTATTGTGTCAGATTTACTGATAACAAATGGAGCAGATTGTCTGAATGCTTACAGAGTCAGTCCTTAGTCTGGGACAGCTTTCCTCGTCCTCGATGCAGCTCTTCAGTTCGTCAATCTGGGAGGAAACAGAGAAAGTATGTCGTCTGTAGTCTTGTAAAGAAGCTAAAAGGAGAGAAGATGGGAATCAAAAGACAGATTGGATGCTGAGAAAGTGAGGAGGTTTTTTTTGTTCATCGATTGCAAATGTGCATTTGACAGTGTGCGTGGGTGCGGTCATGATGTTGTTAAAATAATATGAGTTATGATCATGCACGCTGACTTTATCATCTCCAAACTGCAAGCAGAAACATTACAATGGTATTCATGAGGTCACCTGTCTCTGGGAAGTAGAAAAAGACCTACATCTCTAATCTCTCATTATCCTTAACAGAATCCCATAACAGGTTAGGGCCGTTTAAATTCAATACATTGAAGATGTTAACTTTATTACACCTTATAGTCAGATGCTGACTAACAACTATGGGGTGATGTGGCAAAGTTAGACAAAGTTCAGTGTTTGTGGCCAAATCCCTCAATGTAATAGTGGCTATTTAAACCACTTTGAACCATGGATTACAGTTACAGTATGGATGGATTACATGGATTACAGTTACAGTATGGATGGATGACATGGATTACAGTTACAGTATGGATGGATTACATGGATTACAGTTACAGGTATGGATGGATTACATGGATTACAGTTGATCCTGGCCATAGACTACTTTCAGGGTAAGGAACCATCTGACTGACTATAAGGTGTAAAAAAGTTAGCTATCCTTAATTGAATTTACAAATCAATCATTGCAAATAGGGCATTAAATGGTCAAGGATTTCTTACTAAACTGAATCTGATAAGCTTTAGTAATTGTATTTATGAGCCCAAACCCAACCCCTTGACTGTTCTAAGTCTGTTATCTTCTAGTTGTTGCTTTCCCTCCAGACAGCTGTCATGAAGTGCTTCCCAGGTGCAACAAGGGACAAGTGGGAAATGGCTTAAAACAGTCAAAATGGCTGAATTGGAAGCGATGAATAGGATTAAATGATGTGTTTTGTGTTGTTTGTTCTGTTCTATTACCATGACTACAAGTATCACTGAAATAATGCTCCCGTAACATATATGTTAACACATATTGTTCAGATGTATTGTATCATATAAGGGACATAATAAACATTTGAATACTAAATGTGTTACATATATACAGTATGAGCATATAAGTATTATGCATATATGCACATATATGTGGATATAARGCAGAAATATTTGTCACATATATGAAAACGGCCAATTATTGTATATTTCAACATATATGTAACATATCTAGTGCCCTCAGAAAGTTTTTCAAACCTATTGACTTTTCCAACATTTTGTTGTGTTACAGCCTGAATTTAAAATGGGTTAAATACAGATTTTGTGTCACTCGCCTACACACAATACCCCATAATGTCAACGCGTAATTATGTTTTTAAAAGTTTTTACATATTAATAAAAAATGAAAAGCTGAAATGCAGTGGTGTAAAGTACTTAAGTGAAAATACTTTAAAGTATTACTTAAGTCGTTTTTTGTGATATCTGTACTTTACTTTAATATTTATATTTTTGACTACTTTTAATTTTACTTCACTACATTCCTAAAGAAAATAATGTACTTTTTACTCCATACATATCCTTTTAAGCATGGTGAAGTTATTAATTACACTTTGGATGGTGTATCAATACACCCAGTCATACAACGATACAAGCATCCTTCCTAACTCAGTTGCCAGAGAGGTTTGAAACTGCTCAGGGTCTCCCGCTCCTCTTTCTATTCTGGTTAGAGTCAGTTTGCGCTGTTCTGTGAAGGGAGTAGTACACAGYGTTGTACGAGATCTTCAGTTTCTTGGAAATTTCTCGCATGGAATAGCCTTCATTTCTCAGAACAAGAAAAGACTGATGAGTTTCAGAAGAAAGTCCTTTGTTTCTGGGCATTTTGAGGCTGTAATCGAACCCACAAATGCTGATGCTCCAGATACTCAACTAGTCTAAAGAAGGCCGGTTTTATTGCTTCTTTAATCATCACAACAGTTTTCAGCTGTGCTAACATCATTGCAAAAGGGTTTTCTAATAATCAAATAGCCTTTTAAAATTATAAACTTGGATTAGCTAACACAACGTGCCATTGGAACACAGAAGTGATGGTTGCTGATAATGGCCTATGTCGATATTCCATAAAAAATCAGCCGTTTCCAGCAAAATAGTCATTTACAACATCAACAATGTCTACACTGTCTTTCTGATCAATTTAATGTTATTTTAATGGACAAAAAATTTGCTTTTCTTTCAAAAACAAGGACATTTCTAAGTGACCCCAAACTTTCGAACGGTTGTTGTGGTGCTAGGTGTTTGCCTGTAAGTATGCATCCATGTAGCTTTCTTTCTTTCTCTCAATTCAATTCAATTCAATTCAATTGACTTTATTGACATGGCAAGTTATTATTACTTACATTGTCAAAGTATACATATCGAAAAATTTAAATAAAATATATATGTATATATATACACAAAATATATATATATTTATATATAAATAAATGGTGGGAAGTGTTATGATCCTGGTGCAAGGAAAGGGTTGTGTTGCTGTGTGCTTCATCCCACTCCCCAAATGGCAAACCTATTCCCTATATAGTGTAATACCAGGGCCCTGGGGGAATGAGGTAACATTTGACCAGGCCCTGAGGAATAGGGGTAAATTTTGACGAGCCCTGGTGGGCAATGAGGTAAATTTTGGACCAGGCCCTTGGGAATAGCCTGGCTAACATTTGACCAGGGCCTGGAATAGAGGTAACATTTGACCAGGGCCCTGGGGAATTAGGGTAACATTTGACCAGGGCCCTGGGGGAATCGGCGCCATGGGTAACATTTAACCAGGGCCCTGGGTCGGAATAGGGTAACATTTTGACCAGGGCCCTGCGGGAATAGCGGTAAACATTTGACCCAGGGCCCTGGGGAATAGGTGGTAACATTTGACCAGCGGCCCTTGGGGGAATAGGTAACAGTTGACCAGGCCCTGAATAGGGAACATTTGACCAGGGGCCCCCTGGCGGGAATTAGACGCTAAACATTTGACCAGGCCCTTTGGGGGAATTAGGGTAAACATTTGACCAGGCCCTGGGAGCTGGGGAATAGGTAACATATTGACAGGCCTGGGGGAAGAGGCAGGTAACATTTGACCAGGGGCCCTGAGGAATAGGGAACATTTGACCAGGGCCCTGGAGGGAATAGTAGGTAACATTTGGACCAGAGGCCTGGAGGGAATAGGTAACATATTGACCAGGGCCCTGGAGATAGGGGTAACATTTGACCAGGGCCCTCCCCATTTTGGGTGAATAGCGGTAAACATTTGCCAGGAGGCCCTGGGGAAATAGCGGTACTATTTTTGACCAGAAGCCCTAGGGAATAGTGGTTTAACATTTGACCAGGGCCATGGGGGGGAAGAGGGGTAACATTTGACCAGAGCCCTGGGATAGAGGTAACATTTGACCCAGAGCCCCGGGGAAGAGGGGTAACATTTGACCAGAGCCCTGGGGGAATATGGTAAATTTGACCAGGGCCCTGGGGGAATATGGGCTCCCGGAGTGTAGCAGCGGTCTAGCACTGCATTCCCAGTGCTAGAGGCGTCACTTACAGGCACCCTGGTTTCAAATCCAAGGCTGTATCACAACCGGCTGTGATTGGGAGTTTCATAGGCGGTGCACAATTGACCAGCATCGTCCGGGTTTGGCTCGGGGTAGGCCGTTCATTTGTAAATAAGAATTTCTTCTTAACTGACTTGCATTAGTTAAATAAAGGTTAAATTAAATAAATAGGGAAAAGATTGGGAATGCAGGCTGTGTGTCATGGTTGGAGGAAAGGAAAGTGTTTTTGTTGTTTGTGATCTGTGTTTTTCTGCTAGGATCCGTCTGAGCATGAAAAGAGAGTGGTGTATTACTTAAGTAGTTTTGGGGGGGTATCTGTTACTTTACTATTACTATTTATATCATACTTTACTATTTACTTTTACTCCACTTACATTTCTTAAAGCAAATAATTGTGCTTTTTACTCCATACATTTTCACTACACCCAAAAGTACTCGTTTACATTTAAATGCTGCAGCAGGACAGGAAAATGTCCAATTCCACGCACTTATCAGAGAACATCCTTGAGTCATACCTTACTGCTTCTGATCTGCGGAGACTCACTAAACCACGAGAACATCCCTGGTCATCCTACTGCCCTCTGATCTGGGGCGACTCACTAAAACCAGAGAACAATTCCCTTGGTCATTCCATACTGCCTCTGATTGGAGGGACTTCACTAAAACAAGAAGAACATCCCTCGTCATCCTACTGCCTCTTGATCGGGGAGGGACTCACTAACAGAGAACATCCCTGGTCATCCTACTGCCTCTGATCTGGAGGACTACTAAACAGGAGAACATCCACTGTCATCTTACTGGCCCTCTGGGTCTTGCGGACCTCACTAAACAGAGAACATCCCTGGTCATTCCTACTGCCTCTGATCATGGAGGACTCACTAAACAGAGAACATCCCTGGTTCATCCTACTGGCCTCTGATCTGGAGGACTCACTAAACAGAGAAACATCCCTGGTCATCTTACTGCCTCGGTCTGACGGACTCACTAAACAAGAGAACATCCCTTGGTCATCTACTGCCTCTGATCTGGTGGCTCACTAAACAGAGAACATCCCTGGTCTTCCCTACTGCCTCTGATCTGGTTGGACTCACTAAACAGAGAACATCCCTGGTCATCCTACTGCCTCTGATTCTGGTGGACTCACTAAACAGAAGAAGCATCCCTGGTCATCCTCTGCCTCTGATCTGGTGGACTTCACTAAACAGAGAACACTCCCTTGGTCATTTCTTACGTGCCTCTGATAGGGCAGACTACTAAACACATTCTTTAATTTGTAAATGATGAGTGTTGGAGTGTGCCCCCTGGCTATCCCGTTAAATTTAATAAACAAGAAAAGTTGTGCCGTCTTGGTTTTGCTTAAAATTAAAGGGAATTAGAAATATTTCTACATTTACGTTTACTTTGATACTTAACTATATTTAAACCAAATACTTTAGATTTTACTCAAGTAGTATTTTTACTGGGTTGACTTTCACTTTATTTTGAGTCTTTTCTATTTACGGTATCTTACCTTTTATGGAGAAGTATGACAATGGGTTGCTACTGCCTCTCTTGAAGTCAACAGCTACTTGTAGTGTGTTATTCTGTTCTCCTGCGTTGGTGTTTTTTGAAGCGGGTGTTCTACCCCTTCTAACTAGATGTGTTCTCATGATGATTCTACACGCTGTGTGAGTTGGAGCATGTCTCCAGATCCACCAGTCATTCATACCAAAGACTCTTTCCAAATGATGTTATAAATGTGCAGTTGTGTAAAGCTGAAACACATTTTCACATTTCTCTTGTCATTAGGTCGTTTATCATGTTAGCTCAGTCTACACACAGTGTCTAAACTCTCCCTGTGAAATGTTGTTATTCTACTGCTCTTTGAGACATTTAACATGGCATTTCATATGTGTTACCCAAACTGTCATTTAGCATGTGAGTTAAAGGGCAGGTTAACTGCGGCTGATGCCTTACTTCCAACCCGAGTGTAAAAACATTAAAGCCTGTATTTCCCCCCCCCATCACATGTTCCCAGGATCACGTGTCTGCATCTGCCCTTGAGTTAAACATCCAGCATCTCCTTTCTGGCTATCGTAGAACCCCCACCCCCCCCCTCTTCTCCTCCTCCCCTGTCTTTCCCATCCAATCACCACCTTCACCATCTTCCTAAAACAGTTGGACTCCAAGCACAGCAGAGCTGACAGGAGGCTGCAGTGGTTGGTTAGTGTGACCTCCCACCCCCCTCTCTCTTCCTCCCCTGTCTCCCTCAAATCCCACCTCTCCCCATTCTCCTAAAACAGTGACTCAGCCAGCAGAGGCTGACAGAGGCTGCGTGTGGTTAGTGTAGACCCCACCCCCACTCTCCTTCCTCCTCCCCTGTCTCCCTCCAATCATCCACCTTCTCCCCATCTCCTTAAAAACAAGTGACTCAGCACAGCAGAGCTGACAGAGGCTGTTGGGTTTGTTAGTGTGACCCCACCCCCACTTCCTCTCCTCCCCTGTCGGCCCCCCAATCACCACCTCTCCCGCCATCTCCTAAAACAGGTGACTCAGCACAGCAGAGCTGACAGAGGCTGTGTGGTTGGTTTAGTGTAGACCCCAACCCCCACTCTCCTTCCTCCTCCCCTGTCTCCCTCCAATCACCACACTCTCCATCGCCTAAAAACAGTGACTCAGCACAGCAGAAGCTGACAGAGGCTGGCCGTAGTGGGTTAGTGTAGACCCCCACCCCCACTCTCCTCTTCCCTCCCTGTCTCCCTCCAATCACCAACCTCTTCCCCATCCTCCTTGAAAACAGTGGAACTCAGCACTAGCAGAGCTGACAGGGCTGCGATAGTTGTGTTTAGTGTAGACCCCCACCCCCACTCTCCTCCTCCTTCCCCTGTCTCCCTCCAATCACCACCTCCTCCCCATCTCCTAAAACAGTGACTCAAGCACAGCAGAGCACGAGGCTGTGTGGTTGGTTTAGTGGTAGGACCCCCACCCACTTACTCCTCCTCCCCTGTCTCCCTCCAATCACCACCTTCTCCCCATCTCCTAAAACAAGGACCTCCAGCATCAGCAGAGCTGACAGAGGCTGGCCGTAGTTGGTTAGTGGTAGACCCCCCACCCCACTCTCCTCTTTCCTCCCCTGTCTCCTCCAATCACCACCTTCGCCCATCTCCTCAAAACAGTGATAGCACAGCAGAGCTGACAGAGCTGCTAGATCGTTAGTTTGAGTTAGTGTAGACCCCCACCCCCACTCTCCTCCTCCTCCCCTGTTCTCCCATCCAATCACCACCTCTCCCCATCTCTAAAAACAGTGACTCAGACCAGCACGAGCGACAGAGGTTTGCGTAGTTGGTTAGTGTAGACCCCTACCCCCTCTCCTCCTCCTCCCCTGTTCTCCCTCCAATCACCACCTCTCCCCACTCTCCTAAAACAGTGACTCACCACAGCAGAGCTTGACAGAGGCTGCGTGGTGGTTAGTGTGTAGAACCCCACCCCCCTCTCTGTCCTTCCCCCTGTCTTCCTCTCTCCAATCACCACCTATCTCCCCATTCCTACCTAAAACCAGTGACCTCAGCACAGCAGAGCTGACAGAGGCCCTGCGTGTTGGGTTAGGTTGTAGGAACCCCCCAACCCCCACTCTCCTCCTCCTCCCCTGTCTCCCTCCAATCACCACCCTCTCCCCAATCTTCCTAACAACATGACATAGCCACAGCAGTACTGACAGAGGCTGTGTGATTGGTTAGTTGTTAGAGAAATATCAAATAAATAAAGATTAGAATCAGAAAGAACAAGTTTGGCAGAGACAGAACACCATAAATCATGCAGGAGGAGGGAAACTGATTAAAAACATTCTACTGGCACCATGTTCTGAGGAGCTGGACCCCAAAAATGGCACCCCTATTCCCTTTTAGTTTGCACTAAACCTTTTTGACCAGGGCCCTAAAGTACTGTAGCTTCTGGTTAAAAGGTGCCTGAGAAAGAGGATAGGGGTACCATCTGCTGGACACAGAACTAGCTCCCTTCACTTGCTGCCTGAACTTTATAAAGGTTGTAGACTAAAGGCAAGTGCTTGTGAGTGTTGGACCAAACCTCCACTTTTTGCATTAGATGTGACTACGATGTATGACTACTGTGATGCTGATATGACTACTGTCTGATTACTGTATGGACGACTGTAGTAGTAAACCTACCATGTCAACGCTGTCTGACTACTGGGTGTGACTGCTGAGTGGCTTGCATGTGACCACTATCTGACTACTTCTACTGGTCTGACTACTGTCTGACTACGTAATGGCTACTGGAGAACTACCATGTCACTGCTGTCTGACTACTGTGTGACTGCTATGTGACCACTATCTGACTACTCTACTGTGTGGACTACTGTCTGACTACTGTGTGACTACTATGATTACGTGTGTACTATGACTACTGTGTAACTACTAGATTACTGTGTACTACTATGACTACTGTTGATACTATGACTACTGTGCAACTACTATGATGGCTGTGTGACTACTATGACTACTGTGTGTGATCCGTGTATGTGTCATTGTGTGTGTGATTACTATACTGTGTTTTAAGTGACAATGAGTTTAATTAAGGTCAGGTAATAGTGAGTGTGATACATTGTATTTCTAATGATGATGATAGTGGTGATAGTGGTGATAGTGGTGATAGTGGTGATAGTGATGAT
>NW_019957619.1:37296-60005 GCF_002910315.2 Salvelinus sp. IW2-2015 | reverse complement strand
TGGGATGCCCATAGCGCGTTGCATAATTGCACACAGCGTTCGTCCGGGTCTGGGGAGTGTGTTGTGCCAGGGGCTAGCGCCCATGTAATAAATTTTTCCTAAACTGACTTGCCTAGTTAAATCAAAGCGTTAAATAAAAAACTTTAAAAAAATCGAATAATGTAAAGATGGGCTGTGTAGCACCAACTTATCTTCCTATCTGTGAAAATTAGATTGTATGTTCAACCTAACCTTTGAGGAGGCCCTCGTAGTAAATTTGATAGATCCAGCCCTAGGCAAAACATAAGTCCAATTCTATCTCTTCTTACCACGATCACTAGCCACCAATTTCAAATTCAGCAAAAATAAGAACGTGCCTCTCACTGTCAACTGCGTTTATTTTCAGAAATAACATTCTGTAAAATTTGTTATGACACATACAAGATGTCAACAACTGAGACATTAAACTTGATAACAAGTCCACAGACTATGTGACTAACAGAAATGAAACAATGTGTCCCTGAACACAAGGGGGGGTCCAAAGTCAAAAGTAACCAGTCAGTATTCTGTTGATGGCCAACAGCTGCATTAAGTACTTGCCAGTGCCATCTTCCTCACTTCAGGACTGCACCACATTTGCCATTCTCTGCTGTCGAGAGTTACCCCCACTCTGTTCACCAAGGCACCGCAAGTTCCGAGGGGGAATGGCCCGAGGCCCTTCGACCCTCCGAATCCTACAGTC
This sequence comes from Salvelinus sp. IW2-2015, assembly GCF_002910315.2. Lineage (NCBI taxonomy): Eukaryota > Metazoa > Chordata > Actinopteri > Salmoniformes > Salmonidae > Salvelinus > Salvelinus sp. IW2-2015. The sequence continues at coordinate 59,284 of NW_019957619.1, read as the reverse complement.
CCAGACTGCTGCCTCAATGGATTGAGATCGGGCTCTTCGCGACATGGCAGGAACACTGCCACTTCCTGTCTTGCAGAGAAATCACGTGCAGAACGAGACTTAGTCTGGTGCATGTCATGCTGAGAGCCATGTTCAGGATATGGAGCCTGCCAGGAAGGTACACATAGGGAGGAGAGGTGTCTTCCCCTGTATACACACAGTTTGGGTGCCTGACATGACCAACAGAGCTCAGTTGATGATGCTGTGACACACCGCCCAGCAGACCATGACGGACCCTCCACCTCCAAATCATCCCGCTCCCAGAGTACAGCCTCGCGTGTAACGCTCATTCCTTCGACGAATAAAACACGATCCCGACATCACCCCTGTGAGACAAAACCGCGACTCGCCAGTGAAGAGCACTTTATGCCAGTCCTGTCTGGTCCAGCGATGGTGGGTTTGTGCCCATAGGCGATGTTGTTGCCGGTGATGTCTGGTAGACCTGCCTTACAACAGACCTACAAGCCCTCAGTCCAGCCTCTCTCAGCCTATTGCGGACAGTCTGAGCACTGATGGAGGGATTGTGCGTTCCTGGTGTAACTCGGGCAGTTGTTGTTGACATCCTGTACCTGTCCCGCAGGTGTGATGTTCGGATGTACCGATCCTGTGCAGGTGTTGTTACACTTGGTCTGCCACTGCGAGGATGATCAGCTGTCTGTCCTGTCTCCCTGAAGTGCTGTCTTAGGCGTCTCACAGTACAAACATTGCAATATATTGCCCTGGCCATATCATGCCTCCTTGCAGCATGACTAAGGCACATTCAAGCAGATGAGCAGGGACCCTGGGCATCTTTCTTTTGGCGTTTTTCAGAGTCAGTAGAAAGGCCTCTCTAGTGTCCTAAGTTTTCATAACTGTGACCTTAATTGCCTACCGTCTGTAAGCTGTTAGTGTCTTGACGACCGTTCCACAGCTGCATGTTCATTAATAGTTTATGGTTCATTGAACAAGCATGGGAAACAGTGTTTAAACCATTTACAATGATGATCTGTGAAGTTATTTGGATTTTTAAGAATTATCTTTGAAAGACAGGGTCCTGATCAACGGACGTTTATTTTTTTTGCGTGAGTTTATGTACAGAGCTGAGTACTTCACATTCTCAAGCTCGTTTCAACCCTTCAAACACATGCCACATGTTACTTGTGTGCTTTCTAATACCAGACATCCGACAGCAGTTGCATTAATTAAAACAACAGAAAATCTACACTGATTACAAATAGACAAAAGAGAGTTGTAGCTTGAGAGTGGGAAATTGACAGTGTTGATAATCCAATTCCCTGAAAAAAAGCAATTAAGCACATTGAGCGATTGACAACATCTAACATCTGTTCAACTGAACTGTGTTAAGAAATCGCCAGAAATGTCGCCTGTGTCCAGAAATGTCTATGGTCAGAATTGTTGTCTGTCACCAACATTGTTCTCTGTGGTCAGAATTGTTGTCTGTAGTCAGAATTGTTGTCTGTAGTCAGAATTGTTGTCTGTTGTCAGAATTGTTGTCTTTGGTCAGAATTGTTGTCTGTGACCAGAATTGTTGTCTCTGGTCAGTATTGTTGTCTGTGACCAGAATTGTTGTCTGTGAGCAGAATAGATCCATGATGTGTTTTAATAGTATGCTGCTGCATTGGACCAAAGCCCTACATCTCTCTCATTCTATCTTTATAGCAATAGCATCTGCAGAATAGTAGCTGGTATGGAATTAAGAGTTGAGTGATCCAAGTTTCACACTAGACGGATTATGAAATAACCACATACACACTGGTTTCCAGCAATCGACATGGCATAGATAAAGTGCTGAAAATCCATTAGCAAATTAAATGTTTAACAAAATCTGAATTCGATTTAGTGCTTGGCTAAAATATCTAATTTGGCTTTTGTTTAGTTTTTGCATGCATGAGCGTTATAGCAGTTCACAACAGACTAAGCTTACAAATTTTGCTCCCTGTTCATTTTCTGCTCGATAATGACATATTTCGTCTTAAATATGCAAATATTTTAGATATGCTATATGCTACAGTATAATTAGGCCAGTTAATTGTGATGACTGGAATGAAGGAAATTAGCCAATTAGAAGTTAGTCTCAAGCTGCAACACTAATTAAAAACATAAAACAAGTTACCATGACGTTTCCTTTCTCTTAACAACTACTTAATGGGACCTGGAAGACACAACATTTATCAGAGTAACTAAGAGGGGGGGGGGGGGGTCATTTTTTTTGACCATCTAAAACTCATTTCCTTTATTTCTACACAATCCAATATGTTGTGTCTATTTAGAACAACAAAAAGTAAATAAATACGGCCCAGAGTTATCAAGGTAAGATGTCATTATTAAATTATTAAATGTTTAAGTGATTGATAGGCCTGAACTAGATCAAAGGTTATTAATAATTAATATTGTGTTGCACCTTTAACCAATAGCCTAAAAAATGAACAGCTCTCAAAAAAAATACAAAGACTTTTGATGAGGAGTATTTCTGTCTGTAATATAGCCCTTTTGTGGGGAAAAACTCATTCTGATTGGCTCCCAAGTGGGTGGGCCTATGCCCTCCCAGGCCCACGCATGGCTGCGCCCCTGCCCATTCATGTGAAATCCATAGATTACTGACTAATCAATTGATTTAAATTGACTTTTTTCCTTTTATGAACTGTAAATCTTTGAAATTGTTGCATATTGCATTTATATTTTTGTTCAGTATAATTCATATCATAGGCCTAATAGTACTGTAGAGCTATTTTTAATTGCATACAATATAGTTGGATCACCCTGTCCTGTCCCTAGAGGTCCACGGCCCTGTAGCGCCCCAAACCATTCATTATTGTTTTCAGGTGTGTTAGGCCAAGGCCAGAGTGACAACCCACAGGACGGCAGACCCCCAGGGCCAGGACTGAGCAGACCAGCAGCTAGGGATTGCCTAAGGTATCTCCCCTGACGTGGACATGTTTTCAATATAGACTTCTTTTGTCGTGCTGTATTCCATATAAGGCATCCAGGCCTTATGAGAGTTGCCCAGTATACCCTTAATCTTGTAATAAATCAAATCCAGCGATAGATAACTTGACATTTCTGCCATCCATTGGGACATTGTGGGAGGATAACCAACCTTCCAATTAATGGCAATGCATTTCTTAGCCGCTATAAATGCTAAGTTACACAGTTTCTTCTGATAACAGTCTCCATTATCAACATTTCCAAGCAAACGAAAACATGGAGAATCTGTAGACGTGTTGAGATAAAAGTGTTTTACACCTCCAGCAGAGAAATGATATTAATGTTTCACTGGCATATAGTATGTTCTATGGATGGTCTTAAACTACAGTAATGTATGTCTGAGCTGATATGAACATGACTGAGCATTCAAACACATGTGTATCCATTCATCATCATCAATAGCTTCTACCAGGTCTTCCTCCCGTTTTTGTTTGACAATGGGGAAAAGCCGGTATCAACCCTTAGTACAGTTTGGAAATCAACTTCGGAGGTTTGTCAGACTGCCTTTAAATAGTTTCAATCTTTGAGAAGCATCTGTCTTGTTCTATCTGCAAAAATTCACCTCAGCTCCGTCACAGACTGATCTTCCCTGGCTGCTAAGATGAAGCATGACAAAGAATCACCTAGCTGTACATTTCTACATTATATTATCCAAGAATAGAATCAATGGTTCAATCATTGAAATGACCATCATTCCCAGATCCCAGACTGTAGCTTTAAAATGCTGTCCTGTAGCTACTGTAGGTCTACCCATCAATTCCAGATGGAACTTTGTATTATGCACTGATATTGTTAATATACTGCAAAATTCACATGAGCTCCGTAGACTGGTCTTCTCTGGCTGTCTGACCCTGCTGGGACACCGGTCACCATCTGATCCTGCTTAGACATGATGAGCATAATGTTGGGTACTGTGCACCATGAAGCCTGTAGAGCTGTTTATTACTGTGTTTGTTTGAAAAGTAGGGAATTAGCTAGGGAAACTGACAGATCAATAATGTTACATTTCTATGCTGAATATTAAAGACTCACATTGCACTGAAAGAACGTCAGAATATCGGCCTTCAGTTTGGCTGCTGGTTTCATCATTTGATTCAGGTCTAGTGTGATTGAGGCAAAAAGTAATAGCTAACGCTAGCCAACTTTTGGACAGCTCTCTAACGATGCATCAACTGGCGAAAGCTAGCCAAGTTCATTTACTTCTGTTGAAATGGGACAAAACAAAGGCTACAAAACCTTTTCATACAAACAACAGCTGATAGTAATAACAGCCATATCACTATCTATCTGACAGATACTGTAGCTAGAGCTGAACTGGCTGTGGTAAGTTAGCTACTAGCTAGCTAATTAATTTACCTAAGTCGAGAAGGGATGAAACATTAGCTAAGGCAGTTACACTAGCTAATAGCTTAGCACTGGGAATAAACACTAGTTTAGTTTTGTTCTGTTAAGTTAAACAGAAGATACCTTGCCAGCTACATCAGTCGACTAAAGTGTAGCCAGTTCCTGCTCTGCTTACTTTTACAACTCGGAAAATGAGCACAACACCCTGACAGCAGCTGTCTCTGTTCAACTCTCCTATGCTGGTGCAGCCAGCCTTCCAGAAGTGTTGCCTTTCACACAGCCTGTCCGCCCGCTCTGTGTTGTCCATGTGGTTCTAAATTCAGAGGCTGAAAACTCCAAACAGCCTACCCAACCGTTCTTTGGCGTCCGCTTGGTCCTAAAGCACACTGTTGCACTTTTAGTATCACATTGCAATGATAAAACGGGTGGGGGGCACAAAAGTGCAATTTCAAAATGTGGGGGGACATGACCCCAGTCACCCCGTCCGTCCCCAGTGAGAGGTTGCACCCTGCATGTGATGTACTGTGTGTGTGGTGGGTGTGTGTGTGTTGTGTGTGGTGTGTGTGGTGTGTGTGTGTGTGGTGTGTGTGTGTGTGTGTGGTGTGTGTGTGTGTGGTGTGTGTGTGTGTGTGTGTTGTGTGTGTGTGGTGGTTCTGAGTTAGGTGTTGTTCTTAGAGCAGCAGGTTGCACAGCCAGGAGTTGCAGAGTCATGCTCCTTCGTGAGGAGAGTTGAGAGAATTGAGGGGAAGGAGGGAGAACGGGTGGAGAGGTGAGGTAGAGGAAGGGAACACAGGGGAATTGCTGGAGAAAGGGGCAAGASCCCAGGAGTCAGTGCTGTCAGGATCATTCACGGCATCAGCACCACTTGCGCTAGGAACAAAATAGAATTACCTCGGGGAGCAGAAATCAGCTAATCAGCTTAGGAAGGAGCCCCTGGGGAAGACAGAGGGAGGAGGGCGGGAGAGGGGGGGTATAGTGCACTGCACTGGCAGGCTGGCAGGTATTGGGGATGTGTGTGTGTGTGCGTGAGTGCATCTGTGCATTTGTGTGCGCATAGGTGACTTGGACTAATCTGTACTGTGCATGCGATCTCCTTACATTTTAATGATTGAATCACAAACAGTTCTGCCATTGTTATGCTACCACTGTTGGTCTGTTAGCCTAGCCACTCTGGCAGTGCTTTTGTGTTGGCTATGATTGGCCAGAGCAGGGTGCTTTGGAGAGCCTGTATGACACGCACTCAACTTCCACAAACACTTGTGTGGTCGGCTGTGGCAGGTGGGACTACCCAGCTCTGGCTTTCTTACAGTGCTCTCTTGACCTCATTGCGCCCCGCTCTGACGTACCTTCCCTCCCTCTTACCGTCTCAATTGTCTAGCCATTGCACAATTATACGGTGTCCATACTAGGATATCCTTAGCAGGACTTCCTAATTTGGACCCCRTACAGGTACACCCCCTTCTTTCCATGTGGAAGCAACAGAAGCTAAGGATCTCTCTCTCTTTCTCTCAACACAGCAGAAGGAAACAGAGTTCCTCCATTGTGTGGCTGGGATGAAACCCGGTCTCGTTTGTCGTCGCAGCAAGCTGCTAGCTCGCTTACACAAAAGCCTCATTCCCTCGGCAAGCTCGCATGTTTGCCGGCGAACACACACAGACACACACACTCTCTTCATCTCGCTGAGAAAAGAGGCCCTCTGAGTGAAACAAACCCTCTCGTAAAAACAGCCGCCGCCAGCCTCTATGATGACGAATCTGGGTATTTCTTCTGAGAAGGAAGCAAGCGAGGAGCACTAGAAAGCAATCGATGGAGAGCCATTTAATATTTACACTTTTCACCGAGCCAGGCTGAGAGCGTGAGAGGGTCTTGTATAGTGAGAAATAGCTAAGGACTTGGAATAAAGCCAGTATTACTAACCTCTGTCTTTGTGGACCAAAGTTATATTAACGTCTCATTGTCTGGCTGAAGAGGGAACAAGTAAGTATGGTGCCTGTATTAGAACAGCCTCGGTCTCAACAGGACCTTGTGGATTGTCACCTGAGGGAGGGGGAAACATTCCATTGATGGATTTGCCACAGATGATGCTAGATAAAGCTGTTGTATTTTCCCCTGGGGGCTAAGGGGGTTTTAGCGRCCTAGCCGAGGCAATGAAATATGTAATAAGTAATAAAATATAGTATTAATTCATTTCTCTTTCATTTATCTTCAAATGTCAGTTTTGTAGGTCTGTTTCTCTTTCCGAATTCAAATTTCTTTGGAATGTGTCCTAATAATATTCATATTATGATGATGTTTCTTAAATCGGTTATTAATCTCTTTGGTGAATGTTAAAATCGTAAACAAATCCAAGCCACCAGATGTTATTAGCGGTCTGTCTGTCTCCTCCGAGCTGTTTGGTTTGGATTAATGCCTTGTCGGCGTGCACGGCTCAGAAAATTATCTCTGGCTCTCTACTCCCAATAGTACAGTGCCTTCAGAAAGTATTCACACCCCTTGACTTTTTCCACATTTTGTTGTGTTGCAGCTTGAATTTAAAATGGATTATATTGAGATTTTGCATCACATGCCTACACACAATACCCCATAATGTCAAAAATGTATTACAAATGAAAATCTGAAATGTTTTGAGTCAATAAGTATTCAACCCCTTTGTTAYGGMAAGCCTAAATAAGTTCAGGAGTAAAAGTTTGCTTAAAAAGTCACATAATAAGTTGCATGGACTGCAATAATAGTGCTTGATTTTTGAATGATTATCGCATCTCTGTACTCCACATATACAATTATCTGTTAGGTCCCTCAGTTGAGCAGTGAATTTCAAACACAGATTCAACCAGGAAGACCAGGAAGGTTTTCCAATGCTTTGCAAAGAAGGACACCTATTGGTAGATGGGTAAAAATAAAAGCAGACATTGAATATCCCTTTGAGCATGGTGAAGTTATTAATTACACTTTGGATGGTTACAGAGTTTTATGGCTGTGATAGGAGAAAACTGAGGCTGGATCAACAACATTGTAGTTACTCCACAATACTAACATGAATGACAGAGTTAAAAGAAGGAAGCCTGTACAGAATAAAAGTATTCCAAAACATGCATCCTGTTTGCAATAAGGCACTAAAGTAAAACTGTAAAAAATGTGGCAAAGAAATTAACTTCATGTCCTGAATACAAAGTGTTACGTTTGGGGCAAATCCAACACAACACATCACCGATTACCACTCTTCATATTTTCAAGCATGGTGGTGGCTGTATCATGTTATGGGTATGCTTGTCATCGACAATGACTAGGGAGTTTTTTGTGGGATGAAAAGAAACGGAATAGAGCTAAGCACAGGCAAAATCCTAGGGGACAAGCTGGTTAAGTCTGCTTTCCACCAAATTCTGAGAGACAAATTCACCTTTCAGCAGGACAATAACCTAAAACACAAGGCCAAATATACACTTGAGTTGCTTACCAAGACCACATTGAATGTTCCTGAGTGGCCAAGTTACAGTTTTGACTTAAATTGGCTTGAAAATCTATGGCAAGACCTGAAAATGGCTGATCATATTACGATGTTTCTTAAATCGGTTATTAATCTCTTTGGTGAATGTTAAAATCGTAAACAAATCCAAGCCAATAGATGTAATTTAGCGGGCTGTCTGTCTCCTCCGAGCTGTTTGGTTTGGATTAATGCCTTGATCAACAACCAACTTGACAGAGCTTGAAGAATTAAAAAAATAATAATGTGCAAATATTGAACATTCCAGGTGTGCAAAGTTCTTAGAGACTTACCCAGAAAGACTCACAGCTGTAACCGCTGTCAAAGGTGATTTTAACATGTATTGACTCACGGTTGTGAATACTTGGGTCAAATAGATATTTATGTATTTCATTTTCAAAAAATGTGCAAAAAAAWWTTTWAAACATGTTTTCACTTTGTCATTATGGGGTATYGTGTGTAGATGGGTGAGGGGAAAAAAGATGGAATCCACTTTGAATTCAGACTGTAACACAACAAAATGTGGAATAAAATGTGGGGTATGAATACTTTCTGGAGGCATTGTATGTGTTAATATGAGAATGATCTGTAAATAAGTAGCAAACTGCTCTGCCAGCAGTGTACAGTCGTGGCCCAAGGTTTTGAGAATGACACAAATATTAATTTCCACAAGGTTTGCTGCTTCAGTGTCTTTAGATATTTTTGTCAGATGTTACTATGGAATACTGAAGTATAATTACAAGAATTTCATAAGTGTCAAAGGCTTTTATTGACAATTACATGAAGTTGATGCAAAGAGTCAATATTTGCAGTGTGACCTTCTTGCAAGACTCTGCAATTCTCCCTGGCATGCTGTCAATAACTTCTGGGCACATTCCTGACTGAATGGCAGCCATTCTTGCATAATCAATGCTTGGAGTGTCAGAATTTGTGTTTTTGTTTGTCCACCCGCCTCTTGAGGATTGACCACAAGTTCTCAATGGGATTAAGCTGGGGAGTTTCTCTGCCCATGGACCAAAATATCGATGTTTTGTCCCGAGCCACTTAGTTATAACTTTTGCCTTATGGCAAGGTGCTCCATCAAGCTGGAAAAGGCATGTTTGTCATCAAAATGTTCCTGGATGTTGGGAGAAGTTGCTCTCGAGGAAGTGTTTTACCATTCTTTATTCATGCTGTGTTCTTAGGCAAAATTGTGAGTGAGCCCACTCCCTTGGCTGAAAAGCAACCCCACACATGAATTGGTCTAGATGCTTTACTGTTGCATGACACAGGACGTGTTTAGCGCTCACTTGTCTTCTTGGACAAGCTTTTTCCCCGGATGCCCCAAACAATCGGAAAGGGATTCATCAGAGAAAATGACTTACCCCAGTCCTCAGCAGTCCTACCTTTTGCAGAATATCAGTCTGTCCCTGATGTTTTTCCTGGAGAGAGTCTTCTTTGCTGCCCTTCTTGACACCAGGCCATGCTCCAAAAGTCTTCCCTCACCGTGCATGCAGATGCACTCACACCTGCCTGCTGCCATTCCTGAGCAAGCTCCTTACTGGTGGTGCCCGATCCCGCAGCTGAATCAACTTTAGGAGACGGTCCTGGCGCTTGCGACTTTCTTGGGGCCTGAAGCCTTCTACACAACAATTGAACCGTTCTCCTTGAAGTTCTTGATGATCCGATAAATGTTTGATTTAGTGCAATCTTACTGGCAGCAATATCCGTTATAGTAGTATAATAGTCTGTTATTCGAACTCAATCAGCATGACAGAGTGATCCAGCCTTGTCCTCTTCAACACTCACACCTGTGTTAACGAGAAATCACTGACATGATGTCAGCTGTCCTTTTGTGGCGGCTGAAATGCAGTGGAAATGTTTTGGGGGATTAAGTTCATTTGCATGGCAAAGAGGGACTTTGCAATATAATTGCAATTCATTTATCACTCTTCATAACATTCTGCAAATTTCCATCATTACAAACTGAGGCAGCAGACTTTGTGAAAATTAACATTTGTGTCATTCTCAAAATTTTGGGCCACGACTGTCCTACACACACTCTGACACAGACTCAGACACATAAAATGTACACACACACCACACACACACACACACACACACACACACACACACACACACACACACACCCACACACACACCACACACACAACAACACACACACACACACACACACACACACCACACACACACACACACACAACCACACACACACACACACACACACACACACACACACACACAGTCGCACCCGTTGACAGCTGCTGTCCGTGTGCATATTGCACAGTGTGATATTCATTTATTTTTCACGTTACAGTTCACAGCACACTAAAGATACATAGGCATCAAACATGATACTTGTGAGACAATGTATTATTGAAATATGAATAACAGAATACGCTGAAACTCCAGACTTCATGTCAAAGCCAAAGAGTGACCAATATATCTTGAATCCCCCAGATGATGCATGTTCTTTTAAAATATATCTAGTCTAGATAATTTGCAATAAGACAAACTATTATAAACTGTCATTATATAGCTATTCTTTCTAAGTCTAATTTGTAAAGGTAAATGCAAAGGTGACCTCACCATCCATATCAAATGCCTATAACAAGCATTACAATGCATTATAACCACATTATAGTGAAGTTTACACAGTACTTGTAAGCTATTTATTTACGCATTCTAACATTGTGGTGTTACACAACAGCCTTCAACTTGACTTGACCTAAAAAAAACACAAATCCAACGTTAGTACCAGCCTCCTAAATGTTCCCGTACAAGTATCTAAACTACAAAAAAATGCCTGGTGCCTTTCACGTAGTTTCCACCGCAAGCTGATTGAAATAACTTTTCATTTCGTATGAGAGGAAAGAAATATCAGAGTCGAAGCTCATTACTTTCATTTTCATACCTCTTCAGCCCCTTCTCACATCTTTTATATGCCGTTTCATGTATTATCCCCAAAGCAATTTTCGGACATCTTTTTATTGGGGACCTTCTCTGAGGTCAAGTCCCCCATGGTACTAAAAGGGGCTTATGGTGTTGAATGTAAATGTATCCTACTCCCTCCAGCGGATTTGTGTGTGTTGAGAACATGAGAGAACATGGCATATTTCCCTCAGCTCTTGGTTGAAGATGTTACAGTATGTGTTTTTGGGGGTGGAAAGTGTGAAATATGTTTTGGGTGTTGTGTTGCTGTGGTGTGGTGTGTGTGTGTGTGTGTGTGTGTTGTGTGTGTGCTGTGTGTGTGTGTGTGAGTTTGAGTGTAAGTGTGTGTTCCAAGTTCACAGAGTGTTTCCAGGAAAACAGGGAGGCCTCCAGTTCCTCTCTTCCTCTCTGAACTCATCACTGACACCACTACTGATCTCCACCCTCTAATTCCCCAGCTTATCTGAGCACACAAATTCCTACATAGCTCTCTCTCAGCCCACCACCTCTCAGCCCCCCAGAAAGACTTGAGTCAGAGCCGGAGGAGAAAAGCGAAGGAGAAAAGGAGAAAAGAGATAGTGGGAATAGGATTGGGGGAAAGGGAGGAGAGTGAAAAAGAAAGAGTGAATAGACAGACACAGAGAGAGTAGGGATGCAGGGATTCCCATGGCCAGAGATGAAGACAGAGAGAGAGACAGACAGGAAGTCTTTGATGGAGATGTTGTACAGACGTGTCACACAAATCCAGATCTTTAGTCAGTCTCCAACAGGCTCAAAGCCCTAGCTATGCCACACAGAGCCCTCCTCTCCTCTCTGCTCCTCTCCCCTTCACTCCTCTCTGTCTGACTCTCTCTCCAGCTCTAGTCCCCTCTTCTTTCCCCTCCTCTTTCTCACTCTCTTCTCTCCCTCCCTCACTCTTCTCTTTTTCTCTCTTCCTCTCACTCTCACTCACCTCTCCTCTCCTGCTCTTTCCTCTCTGCCTTCGCTCCTCTCCTCTCCCCCTCCCCTTTAGTTCCCTCTCCTGGTCTCCCAGTAGGGACCTGTCCTCATCTCCCGTTCCCCTCTCCAGTGGCATGCTAATTAATTTTGGGCACTTTGCAGCCAGAGATGGTGAGGCAGGCAGCCGTGCTGGCTTCAGGGCTCCAGATGGGATAAAGAAGAGCGCCTCTACCATCGTTTGAATCTGCCTTTTCAAACACAAAGGCCCCAGCTCACTACATTCAAATGGGACTGTTCTTCCTTCAGCTAACTGTCTGTCTCTCTCTCTCTCTTTTTCCTCTCCCTTTGTCTCTCTCTCTCCCTGCTCTCTCCGTTTCTATTCTCTTTACCCATTTCCCCTCGCCACTCCATCCCACCATTTATCCATCACTGGATATCTGGTTAATCGCAAAGCCCTGTTCATGTAACCTAAAACTGCTCTCCCTGCATCAGCCTACGCGCCTAATAAAACATCCAGAGTGATATGTGTTTTTTAAAACATTTTTATCCCTCCTCTCACTCTTTTTTTTGTATTCATTTGATACACATTTCAGAATGTTATGCCTTATTCATACCTCCCTTGGTCTGAATGGTCTGATACCTAAAATGAGTTGTACAGTACAGCGTGGGTGGGCGAGCACCTGAGAATAGGCTATAGTTGAGAAGCTAGAGATAATTCCCACTAAGATCCAGTTCGAGGTCTCTGTGAAATCYGTCTATTCGGCTACTGGACTTTCCCTTGAGCTAGTGTACTGTACTGCTGAGCTCAGGCAGGACGTGTAGAGTCCATTGTGTTATCCTCTCTTAATAACCCTGGAGCATTGTCAGCATTGTACAGTATGCTTCCTGTACATTGAGAATGGCACATTAGCCTATGGGAAGGATGTTGTTTTTAGATCGCATCTAATCTGTGCCCTAGGTATATTTAAGACATTCTGACACACAATTACAGGATTATTAATATTTCCGATTAATGAACAGCGTGATTTACTGTATTTACAAATACACACATTGTGTTTATATTGTACATTATATTTGTGTCTATTGTAGTCTATTTATAGCACCAGTGTGGCTATTGGTTAATTGCTTCACTCAAGGGCATCCAGCTGTTTTTACACCTGAGAGCTGATCCTTTTAATGAAGCGGTAAAAACACACGCACGCACGCAGGCACACGCGCACACGCACACACACACACACACACAAACGTACTAATCCTCAAACAACATGACTCTCTTCATACCTTTCAAGGTTCTATCCACCGCTCCAGGAAGAATATGTCCTCTGGCACAGATCTAGGATCATTTTACCCTTCCCCAATTCATATCTTAACCATTAGGGGGGAAACGTGAAACTGAGGTTGGATCAGTGTCTAGGGGCAAATACGCTACTCCCTCCCCTTCAGTGCCCCAAATTAAGTGTCCTACTGGTCCCAGTCCCCCTGCTGTTTACATCCCAGCTACACTCGCTCTGTCTCTTCCCAGTGAAGTAAACAAACAAACAACAACAAACTCAAACTGTTCCACTCATCTCTCCCTCTCGTCCCCGTTCCCTCTCTTATCCATCTCCCTCTTCTTTCCGGAAGGCAGGGTAAAATGGCGAGGGAATAGACAGCCACCATTGCATCGTTTGTCAACTCTAATCTGCATGGCATTAATAATTGATTGGATCCTGCAACCACTGATCTGAGATAGACTCTCTTTCTCTCCGTCGCTCCCTCTAGTTCCGCTCTCCTTCCCTCTCTCACGCTTCTCCTCTCTGACTCTCTTRAAGTTCCGCGGTGTCCACATCACTAAGGATCTATCATGGTTCACACACCAACAGTCATGAAGATGGAACCACAACGCCTCTTCCCCCTCAGGAGGCTGAAAAAATTTAGCATGGGCCCTCAGATCCTTAGAAAGTTCTACAGCTGCATCATTGAGCATCTTGATTGGCTGCATCACCGCTTGGTATGGCAATTCCTTGGCATCTGACCGCAAGGCGCTACAGAGGGTAGTGCGTACTGCCCTGTACATCACTGCGGCGGAGCGCCCCGCCATCCAGGACCTCTATACCAGACGGTGTCAGAGGAAGGCCCTAAAGATGGTCAAAGACTCCAGCCACACATGTCATAGGCTGTTCTCTCTGCTACCGTACGGCAAGTGGTACCGATGCACCAAGTTTGGAACCAACAGGACGACCCTGAATATCTTCTACCCCCAAGCCATAAGACTCCAAAATAGTTCAATTGTTAACCAAATAGCTACCTGGACTGTCTGCATTGACCCTTTCTGCACACATTTTTTGACTCATCACATACTGTACGCTGCTGCTACTGTTCATCATCTGTCACATTCTTCCTAGTTCTATGTACATATCTACCTCAATTACCTTGTACCCCTGTACATCGACTCAGTCCCGGTACCCCGTGTATATGGCCAAGTTATCGTTACTCATTGTGTATTTCATTTTACTTTTATAATTACGTGTTTTACTTTTCTATTATTTCTCTATTTTCTTTCTTTCTACATTGTTGGGAAAGGCCCGTATGTCACCATTTCACTGTTAGTCTAAACCTGTTGTCTACGAAGCATGTGACGAATAACATTTGGTTTGATTTGGAAAAATCCTTATCTTTTGCTACTTCGTCTCCTGCTTCCAAAACCACTTTTTTTCTTTAATCTCTCTCCTTTTCTTGCCTCCATTCTGCCATAAGTCCCTTCAGCCTTTTTTCTCACCTGCACAGAAAAATAATGTGCTTTTTCAAGTCATCTAGCCATCTTTGCTGTAGGGGCAGCATTTTCTACCCTCTTCTTTTTCAAACAATACAGTGTAAATAGCTCCCAACTTGTCCCATACAACCCCACTTCCCCTCATCTCTACTTTTTTCTTGACAACATAATCCTGTGTCACTACTGTCTGTGATTTACAGGGAATTGCAAAAGTATTCACCCCCCTTGGCATTTTTCCTATTTAGTTGCCTTATAACCTGGAATTAAAATTTATTTTGGGGGGGTTTGTATCATTGGACTTACACAACATGCCTACCACTTTGATGATGCAAATATTTTTTTTATTGTGAAACAAACATAAAATAAGATTTWAAAAAACTGAAAACTTGTTCAACTCCCTTTACTAACCAAAAAGATAATCAACACGTATACTGTCGTACACATGACACAGAACACAATCTGTCAGTGTCCTTAACTTGTTAACTTCAGGAACCTTTCAAATTGCTTTGGGAATCCGCATTCCGCTATGCTATTTGTATGCATTGTTGTGTCGCCTGGTGCAGTAAACTCTACCTAAATCCTACCCTTATTAGGTAACCTAATCGTAGTCTAATTATGTCTGAGGGTGTTATTTTTGTTCTTTCTGGAAGTATGTGTGCTTGTTGACAATGAATTATAGCACACATGTTTAATCATCTAGAGGATCTACAGCGGCTTGCGAAGGTTATTCACCCTCTTGGCATTTTTCCTATTTTGCTGCCTTACAACCTGGAATTAAAATWGATTTTTGGGGGGTTTGTATCATTTGATTTACACAACATGCCTACCATTCTGAAGATGTGAAACAAACAAGAAATAAGACAAAAAAACAGAACTTGAGCATGCATAACTATTCACCCCCCCCCCCAAAGTCAATACTTTGTAGAGCCACCTTCTGCAGCAATTACAGCTACAAGTCTCTTGGGGTATGTCTCTATAAGCTTGGCACATCTAGCCACTGTGGATTTTGCCCATTCTTCAAGGCAAAACTGCTCCAGCTCCTTCAAGTTGGATGGGTTCCACTGGTGTACAGCAATCTTTAAGTCATACCACAGATTTTCAATTGGATTGAGGTCTGGGCTTTGACTAGGCCATTCCAAGACATGTAAATGTTCCCCCCCTAAAGCGTTGCTTTAGCAGTATGCTTAGGGTCATTGTCCTGCTGGAAGGTGAAACTCTGTCCCAGTCTCAAATCTCTGGAAGACTGAAACAGGTTTCCTTCAAGAATATCCCTGTATTTAGCGCCATCCACCATTCCTTCAATTCTGACCAGTTTCCTAGTCCCTGCCTATGAAAAACATCCCCACAGCATAATGCTGCTACCACCATGCTTCACTGCGGGGTTGGTGTTCTCGGGATGATGAGAGGTGTTGGGTTTATGCCAGACATAGCTTTTTCCTTGATGGCCAAAAAGCTAAATTTTTGTCTCATCTGACCAGAGTACCTTCTTCCATATGTTTTGGGAGTCTCCGACATGCCTTTTGGCGAACACCAAACATGTTTGCTTATTTTTTTCTTTAAGCAATGGCTTTTTTCTGGCCACTTTTTCCGTAAAGCCTAACTCTGTGGAGTGTACGGCTTAAAGTGGTGCTATGGACAGATACTCTAATCTCCGCTGTGGAGCTTTGCAGCTCCTTCAGGGTTATCTTTGCTCTCTTTGTTGCCTCTCTGATTAATGCACGCCTTGCCTGGTCCATGAGTTTTGGTGGGCAGCTGTCTCTTGGCAGGTTYGTTGTGGTGCCATATTCTTTCCATTTTTTTATAATGGATATTTAATGGTGCTCCTTGGGATATTCAAAGTTTCAGACCTTTTTTTTATAACCCAACCCTGATCTGTACTTCTCCACAACTTTGTCCCTGACCTGTTTGGAGAGCTCCTTGGTCTTCATGGTGCCGCTTGCTTGGTGGTGCCCCTTGCTTAGTGGTGTTGCAGACTCTGGGGCCTTTCAGAACAGGTGTATATATACTGAAATCATGTGACAGATCATGTGACACTTAGATTGCACACAGRTGGACTTTATTTAACTAATTATGTGACTTCTGAAGGTAATTGGTTGCACCAGATCTTATTTTGGGGCCTCATAGCGAAGGGGGTGAATACATAAGCATGCACCAGTTTTCCATTTTTTATATTTTAATTTAAATTTTAATTTCACTTCACCAATTTGGACTATTTTGTGTATGACCATTACATGAAATGCAAATAAAAATATATTTAAATTACAGGTTGTAATGCAACAAAATAGGAAAAACGCCAAGGGGGATGAATACTTTTGCAAGGCACTGTATGAATCATGGGTAAAAACATGCACCCTCTCTCTATCTTTCTTTCTGTCTTGTGTGGTTATGGACTGCCCTCTTCAAATTTGAACCACAGGTTTTCAATGGGTTTCAAGGCAGTAGACTGAGATAGTCATTAGAAAATGTTTATTTTGTGGCCATTGARCTTTCTTTGTGGATTTTGATGTGTGCTTGGGGTTATTGTCTTGCTGGAAGATTTTACATAGACATTTTATTCATTTAGCAGACAATCTTACAGGAGCAATAAGAGGATTTTCACCTAGTTGGCTCTGGGATACAAACCATTGACCTTTTGGTTACTGGCCCAATGCTTTTAACAATACCTGGCTGCAAATGCACTTGCAGCAAAGTTTCAGCCTCCTGGCAGAGTCAATCAGTTTTTTTGCAAAAATAAGAGAAAAAATAAAAATAAAAAACAGTTCATGATGCTGCTGACCTTAACAAACCCTAGGACCAGTGGAAGCAAAATAGCCCCATAACATCAAAGATCCACCCCTATATTTTTTTCAGGTTCTTTTCTGCTCATGCATTCTCATTTCGATGCAAAAACCACCACTGGTGTGTGTGGCAAAAGAGCTATATTTTCATGTAAAGCACCGGTTCCAATCCAAGTGCCAATGCTGTTTAGCAAACTCCATGCGTTTACATTTGTTGAACAACATGAAAATATAGCTGTTTGGCCACGCACACAGACGGTAGGTCTGGTTTCGAAATGAGAATGCATAAGCAGAAAATAATTCCATACTACTGTAAAATATGGTGGTGGATCTTTGATGTTATGGGGCTATTTTGATTTCACTGGTCCTGGGGCCCTTGTTAAGGTCCTTGCCATCATGAACTTTACCCAGTAGCAGTGTATTTTAGCCCAAAAAGCTGGTTGCCTCGGCCAGCAGGCTGAAACTTGGCCGCAAGTGGATTTTCCAGCAAGAAAATAACCCCAAGCACACATCAAAATCAAAGTCTCAGTCTCCATTGAAAGCCTTTGTTTCAAATTTAAAAGGGCAGTCCATAAGCGCAGATGAAGGATATCGAGGATCTGGAAGGATTCTGTATGGAGGAATGGTCTAAGATTCCTCCCAATGTGTTCTCCAACTCATTAAACATTTCAGAAAAAGGCTCAGTGCCGTTATCCTTGCAAGGTGAGGTATTGTAAAGTATTGAAAACAGGGTTGTCAATGATTTTTGACCCCTAAATATTACTTGTTAGTAAAAAAGTATAGAATTTCCCAATTTTTCTGACCATACAATATAGCTCAGTATTATAATGATTTATTTTATACCATCATTTTTTCACATCTTTATCAACGGTGTCAATAATGTTGTACCCTACTGTACACATGCAGACATTTACTCCCACACATAGGAAAACYTTACACACTAGACTCACATGACATGCAGTACACATATTTGACTTTTTCCACATTTTGTTAAGTTACAGCCTTATTCTAAAATGGATTAAATTACCTTTTTCYGTCATCAATCTACACACAATACCCAATAATGACACATTTTTGCAAATGTAAAAAAACAAAAACAGAAATACCTTATTTACATAAGTATTCAGACCTTTTGCTATGAGACTCGAAATTGAGCTCAGGTGCATCTTGTTTCCACTGATCATCCTTGAGATGTTTCTACAACTTGATTGGAGTCCACCTGTGGTAAATTCCATTAATTGGACATGATTTGGAAAGGCACACACCAGTCTGTATAAGGTCCCACAGTCGACAGTGCATGTCAGAGCAAAAGCCAAGCCATGAGGTTGAAGGAATTGTCAGTAGAGCTCCGAGACAGGATTGTGTYGAGGCACAAATCTGGGGAAGGGTACCAAAACATTTCTGCAGCAATCAAGAACACAGTGCAGGTCCCCAAGAACACAGTGGCCTCCATCATTCTTAATTAAATGGAAAAAGTTTGGAACCACCAAGACTCTTCCTAGAGATGGCCGCCCGGCCAAAATGAGCAATCAGGGGAGAAGGGCCTTGGTCAGGGAGGTGGCCAAGAACCCGATGGTCACTCTGGCAAAGCTCCAGAGTTTCTCTGTGGAGATGGGAAAACCTTCCAAAAGGACAACCATCTCTGCAGCACTCCACCAATCAAGCCTTTATGATAGAATGGCCAGACGGAAGCCACTCCTCAGTAAAAGGCACATGACAGCCCGCTTGGAGTTTGCCAAAAGGCACTTAAAGGACTCTCAGACCATGAGAAACAAGATTCTCTGGACTGATGAAACCAAGATTGAACTCTTTGGCCTGAATGCCAAGCGCCATGTCTGGAGGAAACCTGGCAATGTCCCTAATGGTGAAGCATGGTGGTGGTAGCATCATGCTGTGGGGGGTTGTTTTTCAGCGGCAGGGACTGGGAGACTAGTCAGGCTCGAGGGAAAGATGAACAGAGCAAAGTACAGAGAAAACCTGCTCCAAAGCGCTCAGGACCTCAGACTRGGGCAAAGGTTCGCCTTCCAACAGGACAACGACCCTAAGCACACAGCCAAGACAACGCAGGGGTGGCTTCGGTACAAGTATCTGAATGCCCTTGAGTGGTCCAGCCAGAGCCCGGACTTACATCTCTGGAGAGACCTGAAAATAGCTGTGCAGCGACACTCCCCATCCAATCTGACAGAGCTTAAGAGGATCTGCAGAGAAGAATGGGAGAAACTCCTTAAATACAGGTGTGCCAAACTTGTAGCATCGTACCCAAAAAGACTCGAGGCTGTAATTACTGCCATAGGTGCTTCAACAAAGTACTGAGTAAAGGGTCTGAATACTTACGTAAATGTGATATTTCAGTTTTTGCTGTGTCATTATGGGGTTTGGTGTGTAGATTGATGATTGAGGCCGGGGCTGTGATAGTGGTGACACTGTAGCTACGGCCTTGGCTAGAGACAGGGCTTTGGCACGAGCCCGTCTGTCTGCTCTGACAGTGTCCAGGCCGTTAGTCACGATGCCTCCTTCACCCGCCGCTCCCAGCAGGTCACTGGTCATTAAGGAGAAATGGCGCAGCCCGGAGATAAAGAGGAAGACACAAACACATGAGTGTGCGCGAAGGAAACATGCCCACACACACACACACACACACACACACACACACACACACACACACACACACACACACACACACACACACACACACACACACACACACACACACACACACACACACACACACACACACACACACACAGGAGTGCTAGTCAGTGCCTACTCCCATGTCTACTGTCTACACACACATTCAGACCACAGATTATCCTCAGAGGGGCAGGTCCCACATGGGCCCCATTAAGGGAATCATCTATTCAATTAGAAAGCCTGTCGTTCACCACCCCAGGTCTTTCATTAGGCCTGTGACTTACTGTACTGTAGCCCAGTGTAGGTCTCAGCACTGACTCTGTCACAGCCAATCACTGAGGTCACAGCGAAGGGTAAGCAGAACTGCTGGGAGGGCCAAGCCAATGATATCATCTCCAGGACAGATGGCTGGATATGAGGATGATTCAATGATTATATACAATAAGTGGATTAGTAGTGATTCTATGAGTTGTGGTCACTAGTTTGGACCATTGCGGAGCAGCAAATGGCATGGTCTTGTCAATGTGATAGTAATAGATATGCATTTAGAGCATTGGATGCGTGTTGTGTTTACAGTACAACCCTGTTTCAGTGTAATCCTATTGATCTTTGGTGAAAGAAGTAGGATAAAAGGGCAGACAAATAAGCAAAGTCTGCAGAAGGATTGAGTGACATCATAACCACAAGAGTGAGACACTCCCTGCATTGAGGATGACGTGGTATCAGTTCATCTCTAAGGGCATTTGAGGTGGAAATAAAGTCAGTTAAAAAGCTTTTTAATACAATTTTAATCAGGAGATAGTTTCCCCTCCCCCCCGCCCAGTTAGGAGCGAGATGGATAGCACGGAGTAGGGGAGGAAAGAAAGAGAGCAATGGCAATGATGGATGGAACATTTAAACTCGACTGAGAGTGTCTCGTTAAAATGTAATTGATCAATTGATCCTCCACGGTGGGTCTTAAAAAGATGCAGCCGTTACAAAGGTGAGATCCTTCGACTCAACTCACACCTAGGGAGTAGATGATACCTCAAGATACCTCAGCATCTGCTGTGACTAYAGAGCCTTTGAGTCAGCCAACGGTCTGGTTTGTGAAACACCCGTGGATCATCTAAAGGTCTTCCCTGCGTGTTCTTTGGGTGAAAACCCCATGCACACATTGATTCCAGAAGGTTCATTACGTGTGACTTTCAACCAAGACGTCCCCACCGCTCAATAAATCTCTATTCATTCGGTGGCGGTGGCCTTTTAACAGGGATTGGAGACTCTTTACTTTACTTCACATTCCCCTCATTTCTACTGAATGACAGCGAGAGAGAGAGTTGGTGTAATATTTGCCTGGTGAGTAGAGTAGTAGAAGATATCTGTAAGAAACCATGAAGGTATGTAATGACCTTGGCAGCAGCTCAACTAGTCCGCCCGCCTGGTCACTTAGCTTCACTCTCTGCCCTTTATGATTGACCAGCAGGTTGCTGGTCTGTCTGAATTCTGACTCCATGCCTGACCAGTGATTGCTATATCCCACTCCCAGCTTCTGCTTTGACATCCCATGCACACATGTACAGAAGTAAAAAAACACATGCATACCTGTATGCACACACTTACACGCACGCAGGCACACTCAAACACACACACACACACACACACGCACGCAAACAAACACACACACGTCTAGTCATCAAATTACCATATTCTGACTGCATGGCTAGAACAGCTAGAAGCAATGATTAGTGGAGAGTGCCTCCTTTTAGATGTTAGATTGGACATTGGATTACATGTCGCGCCGTTACGGTCAGCTATTACTATTCTAATTTTCCTTGCAGGATGGGAAGTGCAGCAGTGCATAAAGAGAATTGGTGTGGGGGGGGGTGCAGGAGCCGTGGGAGTCTCCTGTGCAGGCCCGGCACGTGTTTTTGTCACAGTGTGTGACCATGCATCGAGGGCCAGTCAGCACCTCAGACCCAGGGCTCATGAATAAGACATGGCCAGAGAGGGTCCCGCCGGGGTGCACTCTGCATCGTCCATTTGCCATTTGCACGCTTGGCCAAAGCCATGGAGGACGAGCGAGGACGGGGTACGCTTTAGGAATGCAGGGCCGAGACACAAACTACT
>NW_019957619.1:32234-35342 GCF_002910315.2 Salvelinus sp. IW2-2015 | reverse complement strand
CCAGGTAGAAGGCCAGCAGAAACCCACGTGTAATAGTAAACTACATCACGCAGCCGGCCCCACGCATTGGTCACCAAGTGGCGGTCTCCTCGGGCCCAGCCTTATGGCATCCCAAGCCTCATCCACAAACCCACGACACACACATCACACACACACACACACACGACACACAAGCGAGCACTAACACACCCACACACACCGGTTTCGCCACCTATCAATCACAAGCCCGGTGCGGGTTATTCCACACACACCCCACACACTCCACTGCGCCAGCCTGCACACACACACACACACACACACCACACACACACACAGCAGCACACAGGTATACAGTATTCACGTACTTGGAAATGTTCATAAGCCTTCTCTCTCTCTAACATGCACACACACAAACAGGCGATGCCCCAAGATCAACTGCCTAGTGCCTAGACACACTTCCCAGGCCAGCCCCCACATAAAACAAGCTCAGTATACAGACATAGTACATCAAACAGCCAAACAACCGAATACAGGACTCATCCTCCCAGGCCCTTAACCTTTTATTGGGTGATTCAGAGGGATTCTTGGTAGTCTTAAACAAATCTACTTTGAAAAAAAATTATACACCTCACACACATGGTTATGGGCTTAAGAAAAGAAGGCACCTGTACCATGTTAGATGTACTGTGGAGTTGATACTTATTCAATTTTACGTTTGCATCCCGATATTACACTTTATATACATCACAGAAGACTGAAATATAACAAAACTATCAAATCAAATCAAATGTTATTGGTCACATACACATGGTTAGCAGATGTTATTGCGAGTGTACCGAAATGCTTGTGCTTCTAGTTCCGACTGTGCAGTAATATCTAACAAGTAATCTAACAATTCCACAACAACTACCTAATACACACAAATATAAGTAAAGGGATGGAACAAGTATATATACATATAAATATATGGATGAGCGATGACCGAGTGGCATCTAGTCAAGATGCAATAGATGGTATAAAAATACAGTATATACATATGAGTAATGCAAGATATGTAAACATTATGAAAGGGACTAGTGATCTATTTATTAAAGTGGCCAATGATTTCAAGTCTGTATGTAGGCAACAGCCTCTCTGTGTTAGTGATGGCTGTTTAACAGTCTGGTGGCCTTGCGATAGAAGCTATTTTTCAGTCTCGGTCCCAGCTTTGATGCACATGTACTGACCTCGCCTTCTGGATGGTAGCGGGGTGAACAGGCAGTGGCTCGGGTGGTTGTTGTCCTTGATGATCTTTTTGGCCTTCCTGTGACATCGGTTGGTGTAGGTGTCCTGGAGAGCAGGTAGTTTGTCCCCGGGGATGCGTTGTGCAGACCTCACCACCCTCTGGAGAGCCTTGCGGTTGTGGGTGATGCAGTTGCCGTACCAGGCAGTGATACAGCCCGACAGGATGCTCTCAATTGTGCATCTGTAAAAGTTTGTGAGGGTTTTGGGTGACAAGCCACATTTCACCTTCTTCACCAAACTATCTGTGTGGGTGGACCATTTCAGTTTGTCCGTGATGTGTACGCTGAGGAACTTAAAACTTTCCACCTTAGGGGGGTGCTCCCTCTGCTGTTTCCTGATCATCTCCTTTGTTTTGTTGACGTTGAGTGAGAGGTTGTTTTCCTGACACCACACTCCGAGTGCTCTCACCTCCTCTGTTTAGGCTGTCTCGTCGTTGTTGGTGATCAAGCCTACTAGGGAAAGGGAAATGGGGATACCTAGTCAGTTGTACAACTGAATGCATTCAACTGAAATGTGTCTTTCACATTTGAACCCAACTGAATCAGAGAAGTGCGGGCGGCTGCCATAATCGACATCCACGTCTTCGGCGCCCGGGAAACAGTGGATTAACTGCCTTGCTCAGGCACAGATTTTTACCTTGCCAGCTTGGGGATTCGATCCAGCAACCTTTCGGTTACTGGTGCAACGCTCTACTGTTGTGTCGTCTGCAAACTTGATGATTGAGTTGGAGGCGTGCGTGGCCACGCAGTCATGGATGAACAGGGAGTACAGGAGGGGGCTGAGAGGGGCGGCTCGTCATGAAGCCCAGGACCCAGTTGCACTGGGCGGGGTTGAGACCCAGGGCCTCAAGCTTAATGATGAGCTTGGAAGGTACTATGGTGTTGAATGGTGAGCTGTAGTCAATGAACAGCATAGAAACACCGGATTTGTGTCATATTTGTATTATTGTTTGAATTATAAAAAATATGAATGATATTCCACCCGTGAGGCCAAAGAGGGCCCTTTTGGTCATTGACTTCAGGATAGGGCTACCTTATGCATGGACCACAATGAACTAATGAAACCCATTACGTCACACACACAAGATGTCTAACAAGGCAGTTAGTCAGCTCTGGTATCCTGTACAGCATGGGGCTGTATACCGATGTGGGAACCAAATAGGGCAGACCATTAGTGAACTAGTGTTCTTTCCTCATACAACATGAGAGGCATGGGGAGTAGCAGAGGTAGGCCAATAGAAGAGAAGAAGACTTTAATATGCTTCACATATGTATTAATGGGAGTGAATAGACATAACTGTTATATGTTCAATGAGAGGAAAGGAGGGAATGGGGGAAGAAATCGGGGTAATGAGAAATGTGAGAGCGACCTTAATTAAAGCTGAGAGAAAAGCGTGTGGGAGACCAGGGAACACGGCACGCACTTCAGGTGGGAGAATTTGGCTGGGAAGGGAGGAGATGGGGATGGAGACGGGGAGGGGAAGATGAAATACAGTATCTACAGTAACGGGGGAAATTGGAGAAAACAAAATGGAGGCAGAGGTGATAATTGTAAAAGTGTGTGCGAGGGAAAGCGGAAAGAGGGTGGTGGAAGAGAGGAGGAGGTGGGAGGTAGAGGTGGAAGACAATCAGGAGGGGAACCAGAGGGGGACAGACTTTGGTGTGTGAGTAATTGGAGGTGATGGCAGCTGGGCCACTAAGCAGGGAGAGTGCTATAGAAAGGAAGGGGAAGAGGAGAGTGTGATGGGTACAGTGTGGGAAGGAAGGTGAGTAGGCGAGTGTGTGTGCTGAGGGTTGATGTGCTGTTGGTTGAGTGGGGGGGGGGGGGGGGTTGTTCATTGGTTGG
>NW_019957619.1:25508-31886 GCF_002910315.2 Salvelinus sp. IW2-2015 | reverse complement strand
GAGAAAGAGAGAGAGAGAGAAGAGAGGAGAGAGAGAGAGAGAGAGAGAGACAGAAGATGAGACGAGAGAGAGAGAGAGAGAGGAGAGAGGGAGAGAGAGGAGAGAGAGAGAGAGAGAGAGAGAGAGAGAGAGAGAGAGAGAGATAGATAGATAGATAGAAAAGGATGGAAAACTGGAGCCAAAAAGAAATGGAGAGAAAACAGATAAAGGAGAGAAAACAGATAAAGGAGAGAAACACTGACTCATGGGAGGATTAAGAATCAGATGCAGCAAAAAAAGGAAAAGCTGAAATAAAGAAAGAACTGGGTCAGAGGCATCATGGAGGTTCACAGAGATGAGTTGAGAATTTCAAAGCAGCTCTGCTCTGACTGTCAGAGTGGCTTCATCCCAGAGAGGGCAAAGTGCAAAGGTCTTGGCCCTGTCAACCTTATAGTACACGCATAGTGGCTCATTCCCGATATATAAGGAAAGCTGGTATTCAAGCAGCTTCTGTGGGGCTGAATCAGTGTTGAACAGAGTAAGATTGTGAGTGCTTGGCGCTTTACCGTGTAATGGAGTTGGAAATAAATGTCAAGGAAGACGAGCCTTTTTTCTCACAACCTTGGGCTCACAACAGTCCTTAGCAGTCCATACACAATCCTGAGTGGTTCGAGAAACTGTTAAGAGTCAGGCATTCCAAACATTCTTGCTGTGTCACCCATGCATTGATTCCAGTTCAACCCTTAGAAACATCGTCATTATTCGTTACAGCCTCTCCCTTCTTCTCATGAGCTGACTGAAAAGTATGTGCACACGGAAATCTATCGGGAGGAGGAAGCCCAGAGATGCTTCCGACTGACACATCTCTTAAAATGCCTCGCCATTTTGCTTCAATTCAAGTCAAGTGCTTTGGGATTACCCCTTGATATGTCGATCACTTCCATTTCTTGAAGTTTGGCCTCAAAGTTCTGTGGGGGAGAAGAGAGAACAGACACGGGGAGAGCAAGACGGGGGAGGAAACAACAGTGGGAGAATGTACAAGAGAAAGGGAAGGAGGGGGAAGAGAGAAAGAATAGAGGGTGGCAGGGGTTAACTGAGGCAATGGAGAGAGAGGGGAAAAAGAGAGAACTCTGATTTGTCGTACAGTCACACAGTCAGGAAACTCTACCCACCGGGCCAAAACTGGTTGAATCACCGTTGTTTCCATGTAATTTCAACCCCCCAAAGAATATTTGATGACGTTGAATCAACGTGGAAAACTGATTGGATTTGCAAAAAGTCGTCAACGTAATGGAATTTCATATTTTTTTCATCCATTTTTTTTTTACTTAATCCAATGACATGGTGAGCTGTTTTATTGATTTCACATTGAAGTGATGTTAGTTGACGACTCAGCCAAATGTACATCAAAACTAGTCGTTGAACTGACGTCTGTGTCCAGTGGATAGAGAGTAATTTAGGGGTAGAAAGGAAGAGGAGGAGGAGAAGTGGGTGATGGAGAAGGACAGAGAGAATGTAGGCTACAAACTCAGTCAAGCAGGACACACCAGGGGGCTGCAGACAGTGGCTAACAAACCCAACCTGAGCTGTGGGCCATTCCAAGCAGGTAAGCCGTTCCACAGCCCAGACAAACCAAACACTCCAACCCAGAAATCTCTCCTTGTGGGAGGCAATCAGACAGCAGTTGAATGGAGCTGCATTTATAATGTCTTTCTCAATGCTTAAGGGAGATAATTCTGCGTGACTGAAGGATTTGCAGCAGGCACTTACATGGCCTCTCTTTTCACTGTGTCAGGGTTATACAGCAGTGTGCCTTGATAAGCATTCAAGCCACCTCCACCAACTTATACATCCCATGATGTGTTAGTTGGAACTCTAGGCTCTTACATGTAGTATAGAATAGGCAGGTTTCTTTAGAGGGGAATTTGACTGGAGGATAAAGAGGGGAGTAATTATCAGCAGTATGTCTCCTCCTTCATGCACCCCTGACCTACATGGCGGGCCTCTTCAGGCCCTCAAGCCAACCCCCATTTACATGGCAGCAAACGTTTTCATGCCAATCAGCACTCCCAGGCTAATTTAAATAAACAAGGGATGGGGGGGGGAAAGAGCAGGTTGATCACTATTCTGCCCACACCTGCTTCTTTGCTTTCCCCCTTCATCCCTCCCTTTCCTCCCTCTGTACCTCATCCCCCTCTCCTCCCTTCTTCACTCCCCCACCGCCCGCCCCCTGGAGGCTGCTCACACTTCCTGTCAGTTTCCACTTTTCAGCGCCAGAAACTGGAGCTGTTGCCATGGAAACAACCAGCACGGGGAGAGGGAAGAAAATAAAGACCTATGCCGCATTGCTGGACTTGCATGTGTGGTGTCGTGTGTGTGTGTGTGTGTGTGTGTGTGTGTGTGTGTGTGTGTGGTGTGTGTGTGTGGGTGTGTGTGTGTGTGTGTGTGGTGTGTGTGTGGTGTGTGGCTATGCTGTGTGTGATGGGTGTGTGGGTGTTGTGTAGAGAGAGAGAAGGCTTATGAATGAGCGTAGGTAAACATTTCCAATTGAGTGAATACTGTGTGTGTGTGTGTGTGTGTGTGTTGTTGTCTGTGTGTGTGTGTGTGTGTGTGTGTGCTGTGTGTGTGTGTGTGTGTGTGGTGTGTGTGTGATGTGTGTTGGTGTGTGTGTGGTGGTGGGTGTTGTGTGTCGTGTTGTGTGTGGTGTGTGGAGAGGATCTGTGTCTGCACCACGTACTCTCACTTCTGGTGTCCCCCAGGGCTCAGTTCTAGGCCCTCTCCTTCTCTCTATACACCAAGTCACTTGGCTCCATCATATCCTCACATGGTCTCTCTTATCATTGCTTTGCGGATGACACTCAACTACTGTACTTTCCTCCTTCCTCCCTTCTGACACCCAGGTGGCGATACGCATCTCTGTATGCCTGGCAGATATCCCACCACCTCAAGCTCAACAAGACAGAGCTGCTCTTCCTCCTGGGGAAGGCCTGCCCACTCCAAGACATCTCAATCATGGTTGACAACTCCCCGGTGTTCCCCTCCCAGAGTGCAAAAAACCTCGGATGTGACCCTGGACAACACCCTGTTGTTCTCTGCTTACATCAAAGCAGTGACTCGCTCTTGCAGGTTCATGCAGCTATTACCAACAGGGGTACGCGCAATGCCAAATACGCCAAATAAAAATGTGATTCACATTTAAATAAGAAATGTACAAAAATCAGTCCATTTATATTTTCCGACGGGGCTTTACATTTGGGTGAATTTTTTCTCTCTCGCCTGAGTAGCCTCATTTCACTACCAAAAACAAAATTAAACCATCTAGTGTTCAGCGAAATAACAACACAATGTCAAATACAGGTAGCCTAGTCAAATAATTAACATCCAATCCCATTAACCGTTACTCTCTCGCGGGGATTCTACTAACGGTCCGTATGTAGACAAACGTAGCTGCTGCTCATCCAGTTTGCTCAAAAATGGATAAATTATTTTTTTAAAGTACGGCCCGCGTCCATAGAGACACATACCAGCTCTCCTGGTAGTACTGCTACTACCAGCAATACTACACCTGCACCTGTTGACGACACAAGTTGTTCTGCTTCCACGAGCACATCCAATGCTAGCATCAGTAATTCTACATTTGTTGTTAGCCCAGCTAGCATGAACACTGACAGTTGTGAATCTGATGCAGCCGACGAGCTACTGCCCCTTTACTTGTGAAAGCACCGAACAACAGACAGGGACGTTGGACCATCGAAGAGGTCCAAATATGATGAGAACTACATTGACTTGGGGTTCACTTATATTGGGAGTAGTGCCTTTCCTGCCACAGTGTGTTATATGTGCAAAAGTACTATCTCACAACTCAATGAAACCTTCACTCTTGCGTAGACATTTAGAAACAAAACATGCCAATTTGAAAAATAAGCCACGGGAGTTTTTTGAGTGAGAATTAAGATGACTTTCGAGTAGTAAGACATGTATAAAAGCAACAGATACCAGTAATAAGAAGGGCTAGAAGAGTCTTATATGGTGAGCTACAGAGTGGCTAGGACAGGCAAGCCCCATACTATTGTGGAGGACTTAATTCTTTATGCTGCCACGGATATGGCTAGGACAATGCTCGGGGGGAAAAGGCAAAAAAAATCTATACAGACAATGCCTTCATCAAACAACACTGTTTCACGACACATCAGTGACATGGCAGGAGATGTTTTGAAACAATTACTGCTTTGCATACAAGCCAGTGAATTCAATGCGTTACAGCTGGATGAGTCAACAGACGTGGCGGACCTGGCACAGCGCCTGGTATATGTCCGTTACGTTTATGGGGGGTCAATTAAGGAAGACATCCTCTTCTGAAAACCACTGGAAACCAGGACAACAGGAGAGGATATTTTTTAAGTACTGGACAGCTTTGTGACATCAAATGGACTTTGGTGGTCAAGATGTTGACGCAAAAGCCATGACAGGGAGACATAGTGGAGTGGTAACGCGCATGCAAGCAGTTGCTCCCGACGCCACTTGGGTACACTGCAGCATCCACCGAGAGGCTCTTGCTGCCAAGGAATGCCTGACAGCTTGAAGACGTTTTGGACCTACAGTAAAAATGGTTAACTTTGTTAAAGCAAGGCCCCTGAACTCTCGTGTATTTTCTGCACTATGCAATGATATGGGCAGCGACCATGTAACGCTTTTACAACATACAACATAGAAGTGTGCTGGTTATCAAGGGGAAAAGTATTGACACCATTTTTTAAATTGAGAGACAAGCTTAAAGTTTTATTTACTGACCATCATTTTCACTTGCCTGACCGCTTGCATGATGACGAGTTTCTCACACCTATCTGGGTGCTGTTTTTTTCTCGCCTGAATGATCTGAATCTAGGATTACAGGGACTCTCCGCAACTATGTTCAATGTGCGGGACAAAATTGAGGCTGTGTCACGTATACTCCCTCTCCGGCCTCTAGGTCATCAGGGTGCTGATTATCCCGCACACCTGTCACCATCGTCTCATGCACCTGCGCCTCATGACACTCACCTGGACTCCATCACCTCCTTGATTATCTTCCCTATATCTGTCACTCCCCTTGGTTCTTTCCTCGGGTGTTATTGACTCTGTTTTCATGTCGGTGCGTTGTTTGTGTTTTGTGTTTGTTGTTTTGTTTATTTATTAAAACACTCACTCCCTGTACTTGCTTCCCGACTCTCAACACACTCGTTACACTATGATTAAGAAGTTGGAGCTCTTCTCTGTCTGCATTAACAAGGACAACACACAGGTCTTTCCTTAATTGTATGATTTTTTTTGTGTGCAAGTGAACTCAAGCTTACGGACAATGTCAAATGTGTTATAGCAAAGCACCTGAATGAGTTGGGTGCGCAAATACGCAGGTACTTTCCCAAAACGGATGAAACAAACAACTGGATTCGTTATCCCTTTCATGCCCTGCCTCCAGTCCACTTACCGTTATCTGAACAGGAGAGCCTCACGAGAACCACACCTGTTGGCATTGTCACAAACAATTCATACTGTGGCAGCGCAATGACCAAACGATTTACTGTATGTGAGGCTCCGGATCATATCTTTGATCATGACACTGGTGAGGAGGAGAGAGTCCTTGTTAAACATTGACACAAAGTAGTCTGTGATAAATAGAACAATGTGTTTCATCTGAGTATTTGTTATAGTGAAAATAATCCATACATTATGTTTTTTTACTAAAAAACAAGTTGTATGAGCTCAGGTCAATGAGGCCTACAGGCCATGAATAGCAAATAGAAGTTCAAAACTTGTAATGAACACAAGAACTTAAGTTGATAAAAAGATCTAAAACAACATTAGGTGATAATATATGGATTATTATGGATTTATAATCAGCTATAATGGGGCGGTCATTTTGGACTGGGAACACAGAATTAATTAACATGAAACGAACACAACAGGAGGGTTAATGTTAAGCACTGAATGCCTTTGCAACCACGTACCTATTTGAGAGTGGATTCTCAGACCTCACTAGCATGAAAACTAATACAAGCACAGACTGTGTGTGGAAAATGATTTAAGACTGAGACTCTCTCCAATAAAACCCAACATTGCAGAGTTATATGCATCCTTTCAAGCACACCCTTTCTCATTAACCTGTGGTGAGTGATTCACAATTTTCGATGAAACAAATAAAGTTTTATATGTAGGATGGCTAAATAAAGAGCAGAATTATTCATTATTATTATAGTATTAGTTGTGCCCTGGAGCTCTTTGTCACTTCCCAAGAGCCGGTTGTGACAAAAACTCACACTCATTCTTATGTTTTATAAATGTTTCGTATAGTGTGTGTATGCAGGCTTACAATGATGGCAAAAAAACAACATTTGAGAGTCGCGCACACTCTACTGGTTT
>NW_019957619.1:19361-22400 GCF_002910315.2 Salvelinus sp. IW2-2015 | reverse complement strand
TAGGAAAAGCAGAACTTAATATTTGGTACAGAAACCTTTGTTTGCAATTACAGAGATCATACGTTTCCTGTAGTTCTTGACCAGGTTTGCCACACAGCAGCAGGGATTTTGGCCCACTCCTCCATACAGACCTTCTCCAGATCCTTCAGGTTTCGGGGCTGTCGCTGGGCAATACGGACTTTCGGCTCCCTCCAAAGATTTTCTATTGGGTTCAGGTCTGGAGACTGGCTAGGCCACTCCAGGACCTTGAGATGCTTCTTACGGAGCCACTCCTTAGTTGCCCTGGCTGTGTGTTTCGGGTCGTTGTCATGCTGGAAGACCCAGCCACGACCCATCTTCAATGCTCTTACTGAGGGAAGGAGGTTGTTGGTGTAGATCTCGCGATACATGGCCCCATCCATCCTCCTCTCAATACGGTGCAGTCGTCCTGTCCCCTTTGCAGAAAAGCATCCCCAAAGAATGATGTTTCCACCTCCATGCTTCACGGTTGGGATGGTGTTCTTGGGGTTGTACTCATCCTTCTTCTTCCTCCAAACACGGCGAGTGGAGTTTAGACCAAAAAGCTCTATTTTTGAATCATCAGACCACATGACCTTCTCCCATTCCTCCTCTGGATCATCCAGATGGTCATTGGCAAACTTCAGACGGGCCTGGACATGCGCCTGCTTGTTTGAAGCAGAACGAGTTCAAACAGGTGCAGTTAATACAGGTAATGAGTGGAGAACAGGAGGGCTTCTTAAAGAAAAACTAACAGGTCTGTGAGAGCCGGAATTCTTACTGGTTGGTAGGTGATCAAATACTTATGTCATGCAATAAAATGCAAATTAATTACTTAAAAATCATACAATGTGATTTTCTGGATTTTTGTTTTAGATTCCGTCTCTCACAGTTGAAGTGTACCTATGATAAAAATTACAGACCTCTACATGCTTTGTAAGTAGGAAAAAAAACCTGCAAAATCGGCAGTGTATCAAATACTTGTTCTCCCCACTGTATGTATTGTGTAACATGAAGTCCTATGAGTGTCATCTGATGAAGATCATCAAAGGTTAGTAATTCATTTTATCTCTATTTCTGCTTTTTGTGACTCCTGTCTTTGGCTGGAAAAATGACTGTGTTTGTCTGTGATTTTGCGGTGACCTAACATAATTGTTTGTGGTGCTTTCGCTGAAAAGCCTATTTGAAATCGGACACTTTGGTGGGATTAACAACAAGATTACCTTTAAAATGGTATAAGATACATGTATGTTTGAGGAATTTTAATTGTGAGATTTCTGTTGTTTGAATTTGGCACCCTGCACTTTCACTGGCTGTTGTCATATCATCCCGTTAACGGGATTGTTAAACAGCTTGGAGAATTCCAGAAAACTATGTCATGCTTTAGAAAATTCTGATAGGCTAATTGACATAATTTGAGTCAATTGGAGGTGCACCTGTGGATGTATTTCAAGGCCTACCTTCAAACTCAGTGCCTCGTTGCTTGACGTCATGGGAAAATCAAAAGAAATCAGCCAAGACCTCAGAAAATAGATTGTAGACCTCCACAAGTTTGGTTCATCCTTGGGAGCAATTTCCAAACGCCCGAAGGTACCACGTTCATCTGTACAAACAATAGTACGCAAGTATAAACACCATTGGACCACGCAGCCCTCATACCACTCAGGAAGGAGATGCGTTCTGTCTCCAAGAGATGAACGTACTTTGGTGCGAAAAGTGCAAATCAATCCCAGAACAACAGCAAAGGACCTGGATGCTGGAGGAAACAGGTACAAAAGTATCAATATTCACAGTAAAACGAGTCCTATATCGACATAACCTGAAAGGCTGCTCAGCAAGGAAGAAGCCACTGCTCCAAAACCGCCATAAAAAAGCTAGACTATGGTGTGCAATTGCACATGGGGACAAAGATCGTACTTTTTGGAGAAATGTCCTCTGGTCTGATGAAACAAAAATAGAACTGTTTGGCCATAATGACCACCGTTATGTCTGGAGGAAAAAGGGGGAGGCTTGCAAGCCAAAGAAAACCATCCCAACCGTGAAGCACGGGGGTGGCAGCATCATGTTGTGGGGGTGCTTTGCTGCACGAGGAAGGAAAATGATGTGGATATATTGAAGCAACATCTCAAGACATCAGTCAGGAACGATTAAGTTTGTTGAGACCAGTATGATGACACACCAAATACCTGCTGTTTTGGTTGTGTTTGTTTTTTCGCTTAGTGACATCATCTTTTTGGCTTTTAACTCTGATTTAACTACCTATGTATCTAATCTGGTTTCAGCATGAGAAAATGAATGTCCCAAATTTTGCACACTCATGGATAAAGAGCCGCAGAAATAAAATATCCAGTCATGGATTAGGAGCCACTCCATATAAATAAAGTAGTCACAGGTTTAGTATTTGGTCCCATATACTTACTGGAAGCGTTTGCTGTTAATTTTGGTTGTGTTTCAGATTATTTTGTGCCCAATAGAAATGAATGGTACAGTTGAAGTTGAAAGTTTACATACAGTCAAATACATTTAAACTCAGTTTTTCACAATTCCTGACATTAATCCTAGTAAAACTTCCCTGTCTTAGGTCAGTTAGGATCACCACTTATTTTAAGAATGTGAAATGTCAGAATAATAGTAGAGAGAATGATTTATTTCAGCTTTTATTTCTTTCATCACATTCCAGGGGTCAGAAATTTACATAAACTCAATTAGTATTTGGTAGCATTGCCTTTAAATTGTTTAACTTGGGTCAAACATTTTGGGTAGCCTTCCACAAGCTTCCCACAGTAAGTTGGGTGAATTTTGGCCCATTCCTCCTGACAGAGCTGGTGTAACTGAGTCAGGTTTGTAGGCCTCCTGCTCGCACAAGCTTTTTCAGTTCTGCCCACACATTTTCTATAGGATTGGGGTCAGGGCTTTGTGATGGCCACTCCAATACCTTGACTTTGTTGTCCTTAAGCCATTTTTCCACAACTTTGGAAGTATGCTTGGAGTCATTGTCCATTTGGAAGACCAATTTGCGACCAAGCTTTACTTCCTGTACTG
>NW_019957619.1:0-18825 GCF_002910315.2 Salvelinus sp. IW2-2015 | reverse complement strand
AGCCCTAGGAGCCCCCTTCTCTCCCCTATTCTTTATTGATCCCACAATCGCATCAAGCATGTTTCCTTGAAGATGCAATTTCCACCACATCAACACAGAGGGCTGGAGCACTTTGTTCCAGCCTCGGTTGCGGTGCGATTGATCTTACCCCTACCTTGCCGTTACCAGTGCCAATATTCACACACACGCAAACAAACACTCACTCACGCACACACACATTTGTTTTACCATCTTTGTGGGGACCAAACAAATTATTCCCATTCAAAATCCTATTTTTCCTAACCCTAACCTTAACCCTAGTTCTAACCCCAAACCCCTAACCCTAATTATAACCCTAACCTTAATTGTAAGCCTAAACCTAACCTCCGAGCCAAAAATTGCCTTTTTCCTTGTGGGGACCGGCGAAATGTCCCCACTTGTCTGAATTTACCTTCTTTTACTATCCTTGGATACCCCCCCCCGCATTCACTCACACCTCAACAGTCTGCTTCCATCGCCTGTGTCTCCTTGAGTGAATGAGGAGTTCATAGGCAGTGAACCAAAATACAGCCTTCAGAGCTCAGGGAGCAGAAGGATGTGGCCCCCATCAAGACTGGAGCACCTGCCCAGCACCACCAGGGACAGGGGAGATGGGTGAGGATGATTGGGAAGATGGGAAGATGGGTTGGGATGGTTGGTGAGAAGGTTCATATCTACACACACACACGCCTGCCTGCATGTGCGCAGAGGCAGACACACATCTGGACACATCTGTACACATGAACACACACACATACATTATCCTATGCACGTTCAGTGCACATCTATGCAACCTCACATACACAAACACATCTTAGTAAACACACACACACATCTTCCTCCCCCAGAGTTGTCAGACCCTCAGCTGTGAGGGCACAGCGGTCTGCCGCCCCAAGCCTCTGTGACCTCATCTGATTCCACCCCTCCTCTCCTCCTCCACCCTGCCTCTCCACCCCCACCCCTCTCTAATCCGCTTCTGTTTTCTTCTCTGTAATCTTGTCGCGAATGCATTTCAGATATGACTAACACCTTCCCCCGACCATTCCTCTTCCTTTCTTCTCCACCTTTCTCGCCTTCCCTTCTTAAATTACCGAGGCAATCATATTTAGCGATTCCCTAGGCTTGTTTATCCTTCTCCGCAACTGTTTGAATATTGAAATTGTAATATTTATTCATTTGCTTCCCCTTRWTTCTCAGGGAAGAAAGAATTGTAGAAGGCGCTGCCGACAGAATRGTCTGGGATTTAATTGAGTGGGTCAGTGMCTTTGGATGAATTATTAAAGGRGAAACAAACAACTCCAACACGCAGGCTGTGGCAGAGCTGGAGAATGATGTGATTAAAAACGCTGTGTGCTTGTTCTGGCCCCTCTCTGTTTCTTCACACCCTCCCTCCTTTCCTCCCTACATTGTTTCCTATCTCCCCCATACTGGACGTCCAAGCTGTCTGTCACATTTCTTTTTAGCAGACTCTGCTAGTGACTGGCCTTTGCAAGCTAATGTCAGTGTTTATTTTTTTGTGTGCCTGCAATTATGGCTGCTCAGCATTTGACGACAGTGTCGCCTTGAGTGATAGGTAGGAAAACAGGAGAGGACACACACACAAACCAGTATGAACACACCCACCCACACACAAACACATCTGACCGATTTTACCTACCGCTGTTTGATGTCTAATACTCCATACTTAATTACTTAATCCATACTTGGAAGAAGAAGAACATTCTAACAGTTTGCCTCATTTCTGTTTATGTGACAACACAAGCAGGTATAATGTAGAGAATCATTGTACCATCTAAACTGCAATGAAATACAGTATATTTTCCAAAACTAAAAATATTGTATATTCAGCTGTTTTTTAAAGCTATACAAAACCCGAAAGTAAAATACTAAAAAACGAAACCTGTCAAGTTGAAAGCTCTAAATGCGTGTGAGAATATCACAGCGAGATGAAACGAAAATGTCTGGATCCACTAGACGGTTACCGTTCATATGCCATCTCACAAGCTGGGCTCACTCGAACAGAGGAAGAGTAAATTCATTATTTGTCCGGATAGGCTTTCTGACATTATATGGCACTGGACCCTACGGCGTACACAGAGTGCTTTGTACACCAAAATGTGAGTCGGAACTGGTCCAGAACCGCTCAACATCCCCATATGGAGGACTTAACATCTAAAAGTTAATAGATAGATAACTCATTAGGCGGGCTAAATAAATAAGATGAGTGTCACATTGATGAATGGCGGTCACAAAGCAGCGGGCTGTGTCTCTCTTGAATTAGGAACCAGCAGC
Source organism: Salvelinus sp. IW2-2015 (assembly GCF_002910315.2). NCBI lineage: Eukaryota > Metazoa > Chordata > Actinopteri > Salmoniformes > Salmonidae > Salvelinus > Salvelinus sp. IW2-2015. Next base: position 16,515 of record NW_019957619.1, on the reverse strand, counting down.
TGTGACGCAGTCACATAACTGGACTGTCATCCAGTGACATATTTGATAAGTGGCACGGAACATTGGAAGTAGTTGCCCCCGATCACATCCCATCAAGGGGAACCGTCACATAATCACATCTCTAAACATCATTAATTACATGGAATAACCTGTATTTCTACACAGGCTCCAAAAACATACACTGGCATATGGATGCATTTGCCCTCTACCTGTCCTATACAGASAAATAGAATGAATAGAAAGGGMCWTTTTCCCCATTTATATGGTCCAATTACCTGAACATTGAGGGTGACAGTACACAAGGGGGGGCCCTTCCAAGCCTTTCGCCTTCCAAGAACACAGTGACCTCCTTTCTCTTTCCTATCCTCCTTCTCCCTCCCTCGTTTATTAAACAGGAGGAGATTCTAATACCTGGAACCAATACTTCCAGCATCTCTGTCTCATCCCCCTGCTCTTCTCCTCCTTTTAATCAGTGAAAGGCTGGGGCTCACCGGCCTGTCTTAGGTAATCAACATCAGGGGCCGTAAACTGCCGCTAATTGAATGGTCTCCTCATTGTCATGCACAGGGACACTCCATCTCTCCTTCCCCTCTCTCCATCCCTCTCTTCCTTTATCCGCCTCCTCTCCTTACAAGGCCCGAAGAGCCCTTCAATGGCCTGCTCTGCCTTTCCTCCCGAACGGCGAAAGAAAACAGGCCTTGTTTGAAGTAGATAGGGGGAGCTGATGGGGGAATTGAAGAGGGAGGGGGTTCTATAGAAGGAGGGGGAGGGTTTTGAGAGGAGTGACACCAATCAAATCAGTTCAGGTATGCCTGCGCTACAGCCAACAAACCGGTTCAGGTATGCCTGCGCTACAGCCAACAAAGACAATTAGGAGTGGTGCTGGACAACCATGACAAAAATACAGCAAAATGGCTTAACAGGTAAGTCCTTTTGCTGGACACAAATACAAACATTTTGGTGGAGGTGAGATTGTGGGTGAGAAGGGGTGGGGGGGATCAAGGGTTGAATGGGGTGAGAGAGGAGAGTGTATGAGCACCGTGAGCATGTGTGCGTGTGTGTGTGCATGAGCGTGCACACTGTGTTAAACGGCTGAGAAGTCCCATGCTTTAGGCTGCCAGACAAGATAGAGTGGCTTTAGAGCATATTTCTGTTAGATGTCTGTTCTGAACAAAACGAGAGAATTACCGTAATAACCTACCAATTTCAGGGACAGACAGTTTTGCAGCCACCAGGCAATTTTGTATTTTTTATTATTGAGTGGGGTCCATTGTGAGCATCCATTTTCTACCCAGCATCTCCCTCCCGCCTCTTTCTGAGTCACTCAGTAAATACCCAGACACAGACCATCAATGTGACCAAGCACATCTGCTCTGCTAGACCAAAGAGGTATGGTACCAGACTATGTGTGCATCCAGAATGGCACCCTATTCCCTATATAGTGCACTACTTTAGACCTGGGCCCTACGGGCCCTGGTCCAAAGTAGTGCACTATACATGGAATAGCGTGCCATTTGGGGCGCAACCGGAGAGAGTAATTCGGGTTACATCACATAATTGGATAGAAATCACATGACATATGAGTCATAATTGGTTGAGACAGGGGTTTTATGGGGACGTAGACATCCCTATTTGTAATACATTTGTTGCATAAGGTGTCTGCTTAACCTGAACCAATCACATTGCTCACACTTTAGATCACTGGTGCATCTGCATATTCACAATGAACCCCCAGTGAGATACCTTACTCCGTGCTCATACGGTATGGATGTCTTCGGGGAGCCACACACACACACGCGCCACTCTCCAACCAGAAGCCCCATTCCCTATCCACCACTACACCACTGTAGGCTGGAAGCAACACACCAACCCACCAGCTCTGGCAGACTACAGAATCACTCAGGCAACACTTCAGCCACACTACAACACACTCCAACAACTGATTATCTTTTGTGTGCGCCCCGCTTTCACCTGGGCGCCTCACAAAACTGTAATCATTCTTCCTGGTACACCCTCGCCTCTGCCTCCCGCCTCCACAGCCCTCTGGCAGCTGCTGCTCAGCCAACCATCTGGAGAGAAACTGACGACCCCTTATCCCCCCTGGCCCATCATACAGCTGGCCTACTGAGAGAGAGAAGGGAGAGAGAGAAAGAGATAGGAAGAGAGAGGGAGACAAAAGAGGTGGAAGGTAAAGTGGGTGAGAAGAGAGGGATAAAGACAAAAGAGGGAGAAGAGAGGGATAAAGGGTGAGAGGAGGGATGAAGTAGGAGAAAGAGAAAGAGGGAGAAGAGAGGGTTAAAGAGAAAGGGTGAGAGGAGAGATGAAGTAAGAGAAAGAGAAAGAGGGAGATGTAGGAACAGTTGGAGTGACACCAGTGTGGCTGTCCGTTATACCTCATAAATTGTCTTTCAGGGCATCAATGTAAGGGCTATTGATCTGAGAAAGACAAACACACCCCCTCTGGGCCCTAGAGACCAGGCCTCGCCTACCATTGATGATGTTGCCCGCTCTAGATTTTATCGCATTTCATTCATCTCTCTCAGGCAGGACTTGTCTTTAGGACCTCTCTCTCGTCTCTTTCTTTTTTGCTTCTTTGCCTCTTGGCTCTTGGCATCCTGGCTCAACATTCTAGGCAAACCTTGTAGGTTTCTTCTCCTAATCTCTCTTCTTCCTGTAATGAGATTCCTTGTAGAGGTGAGTTGTTGTGTCAGTCAGCCTTCCTGGTGAGTCGGTGTGTAAGTCAGACAGCCACTGTGAATCAAGGAGTGTGTCAGCAGTGTTAAATGGTACATAGTCCACTGTATATCTCGCATCAACTGTCATAAATCTTTCTGACATTGAAGGAGATTAAAATCAAAGCCCCCTATTCGCCTAAGCAACCAGGCTTGTTTCACTGGCATATTCACACCGGGTTGGTCTTTAACCAATGATGGCCCTCCTTACTGCACGAAGGAGCCATGATTTCCCTAGAGGATGACAACCTGCGGATGTTTCTTCCTTTCTTTCCCTCCCCTCCTTGTTACCAGACGCATATTTTAAAGGCATCACACTGCACTTTCCATCGCACACTGGGCGCTCATTTTCTCTTGCAGGATTTCATGATGAGATCAATTGAGTGAGTCTGGCAAGACGTTATCAAGTGTTTCATGCGCTCTGCGAGCTATATTTGCCAAACCCCCTCCTCCTCCCTCCATCTTGGCTCTACATTGATCCTCCAGTGCCTGGATTTCACTCAACTGTGCAGCTGTGGGAGGCCTGTTCTGCCACCACAGGGGGCTCTGGCTCCACAGTGGCTTGCTGGAAAAGGTTAGTGGTTAGCCTCCGCCAGGTGTGGCCATAGCTCCTCCGAGACTCTGTCTGGCTTTGCTCATTTGCACTCTACCTCAGGACTTAATTACCAAATTCAACTCGTTATTTGGATAATAACTCACACCGGCTGTTCCGTTTGCATTTTCCACCGGTTCCTAATGAGTGGCTAATTAAAAACTACCTGAAGGAGCTCGCCCCTGGTGAACCTAAACAGTCCGTTTTCTAAAAGGGGGAGCTGGGTTGGCGAGCCATCGTGGCCTGGTCGTCAGCACCAAAGTAGGAGCCACCAGCGGCCGCCTCGGAGGTACGCAACTCGGCATAAACCAGCACGACTCAATTCAGGCGTTGAATCCTGATTAGATCAGCAGATTTCATTTCTCTCTGTTGTTAGTCCCCGTTGCCTCTTTGTTCCAGTACGCTTCCTTTCCAAAGTGCTGCTGGCGGGGACGGGGGAAAAGGGGAGTAGAACAACAGCGGCAGCCGCGACATCTTTTTTTCCATCCCTCTAAAGAGATAAGTGTTTCTGATTTTTTTTTTTACACCCAATCTTTTTTCCCCGCCCATATCAGCACACAACCATGAGCTACCAAGGTTTCCGGGGGGACAGCATGGCTTTAGTGCTTCTGACGTCTTGCCACACACAGAAAGCTACAAGGAACAAAGCAGCAAGGCCGCTTCATGCTCATTCCCCTGCTGTCCCTGGCATCTGCATAGAGAGCCGTCAGAGGCTCCAAACTGTACGCCACAACGCTGTGGGCCAGTGGGCCTACATGACGAGTGAAGATGGACGGTTTGGCTGGCAGGCTAAAGGTCAGAGCGTGTTGGACGGACTTCTTCGTCCGGCAGGCGTCGTCCGCCCGGAAATGATTTACAGTGATCCTTTTAATTAGGCCCGTTCAAGCATGTTAGCAGACCTGCCACGCAGATCAGCGGTGACTTATTACGCATGCACCCACCGGACGGGGACATTGATCTACTGCAGACCTGGATTTATCAGAGGTTTGGGCAGAGCAACACGCGTTGTCGCTCCCTCCTCTGTGTTCCCTCCTTTTACCGGCGCCGTGTCGCCTTTTGTTCGCGTCCCAATCTAACATGCCAGAGGACACGCAGGGCTAGCATTAGCCTACTGCCAAGGGTTAGCAATAGCAAAGGCTAGCGCCTCATCCATCAAAGCCTGTGTTAGGTTAGAGCCGCTGCCTCTGATGCTACCTGTTTCCTGGCTGATCACTCCTAAGCCCACCTGTCCTTGTTCGCTTGTTGATCCCTGAAGAATTTCAGCTACCAATTCGAAGTGACTGATCCAATTCCACACAAGCTCAGCGATTCCAGGTTCCATATCAGCACATGGAAACGACTGTGAAATCTTTGAAAGTCAATTTTCTTCTAGTTTACTCGCCCTTTCCCAGTGTCCCATGGTGCTCATTTGGGCTTGGTAGATGTTCCAGTGAATCTCTGGCACGACGCGAGGCAAGCTGATGAAGGAACAACAGATATTAGACTGAGATTGCTCAGAGCAAAAATACTGGCTATGATTGGCCTAAATAGAAAGGTATCCAGCTGTATTACAGTGACAAATTGGTATGCAACTCTATAGCCTTATGAATGGTGCTCACTGCTCAGCAACGATACGGGCTCAGCATACACACAATCAACAACAACACTTGCTATGAGGGAATGAACCCTGTCACAGTGAATGAAGGAGACATGCTTAATTACTGTTACTAAATGCATGTCTGTCAGTATCAGGTCGCTACTGTGGGGGACGACAACCACTGAGCTCTCTGACTTCCATTATGCAACCACTTCATTTGCTAATTATCTGAATAGCTCGGCCCACTTCCTAATTCCCAAAAGCATGCAACAGAGGCCGAGGTCTTGACCCCTGCTGTCTAAAGTGGGCAAGCTCTGGCTTTTAGAGCCTCCCCCGCAGGGTCTCCGGGCTTTTGTGAAAATGTACACAGTAGTTCAGGGGTGTCAGTGCGACTCATTTACATTTGATGGAGACATAAAAATGCGTGCTGGACGCTCAGCCGCTCAGTATGAGGATATGAAAAAACTGTCAACATGAGCGACAGCTGCGGAGCGAGTGCTAGAGCGTGATTTCACTTCACAAATCAACTTGCAGGGTTAGGGTCAACTTAACTTGAAATCTGACAAGATTTTTTGTTTAAGTCAGCAAACCAGTAAAGTTGAACTTTGCATAATTTAGATGTGTTTTGATGCGGTGAGAGTGATGTTCATTTGATGGAACATTTGATGAGATGAGGGAAGCGTCTGGGAAAGACTCATCTTGATGTCACCATCTCTCTCAACCCTCCTCTCCGTTCACTCTCTCTCTTTTTTTCTTCTCTCTCTCTCTCTCTCTCTCTCTCTCTCTCTCTCTCTCTCTCTCTCTCTCTCTCTCTCTTCTCTCTCTTCTTCTCTCTCTTCTCCTCTTCTCTCTCTTCTCTCCTCCTGCACAACAGTCTCTCCCACACCACTACATTACTCTCTCCGCCAATTATCAGTTACCCCCCCAACACCATCCACACTCACCACTCACCACCACACAGCCAACTGAGTTACCACTCAGACGGATGAGCCTCACAGGGGCCTCGTGCCAACCACAGGGACACATTAAACCCAGTGACAGTGACTCTAGTCACACTTCCACATCAACCGTCCCTTTCCCGCCCTTACGGAAGAAGGAGGGACTCTGGCGGAGTCTCAATGGCAACCCTACTTCCGTGTATTGTGTTTCACTTTTGACTCAGGGCCTTTGGACTTAGGGACAAGTCACGGACTGGGGAAAACAGAACAATAATAAAAAAAGGGGAAGACAATCGCGTGAAACTCACGAGGTAGTTCTCCCTTTCCCTCATTCTTTCTCTCTTCCCCCCTCCCTCCAGTACTCCATGCCGGTAGAACAAATTTCTCCTCAAAAGCATGCACTATATATTAAACTGTCAAGTACATTGCAGTTGCACCTTTGCGCTTAATTTATGCATTCATACGAATAAAGTGAAAGGGTCCAACAGGATGCAAGAATGTGTTTGTGTGTTTTGATGCCTTACATTTCTTCTAGCTGTTCTGGGGGCTTTCGGATGATACCAGACAGATGTTTGAATATGGGAGAAGGCAGAATGTGGAGGAGAAAGAAAGAATTCATTACCACAGCCGCACTGGTTGTGCACAAGCAAGGAAAGCACTATGGTTAGCTCCTCACACCGCTTGTCGTTTTCTATTAGGTCCGTCTTCCCCCATCTCATCCATAACCAAAAACCCTGACATGCCTGTGAGATGGCTATATTTGTTTTCTAGCTTTTAACTTCCCCGTATGAAACTTCGTTTGGCTTTGCTGTACTGTGGACAGGATCCTGTTTGACATTAGACAATAGGTTCACAGCTACTATAAACACAAACCACAATGAACTGTAAATGGAGAAAACACACAAGGTTTCGTCTAAAGAATTTGTGCACCTTGATAACCACCATTTGCAAACTTCCTGTAAAAGCAGTTCTGTGCGTTCTGTCTGTTGCCAATAAGAAAATCCACGGGAGGCGCTTATTATCTGAATGTCAGCTCCGTTATAACAGAGCCCTATGTTAACTCTTGGAACGCCAGGCGTGTGTGTGGCGCGACTGCTTTTAGTCAAGTTGCAAACATTTAGCCTTGAGAGGCGATATCTGCTGGGTCCCTGCCAATTTGAGAGAAGCGCACCATTAACCGCCCCGCAACGCCCAGGGAATCGCACACTTGGCACACACACACCACACACCCACACCACAATCGACACACACCCACAACCTAAAAACACGAAGCGTACACCACACCCCCTGCATGTATTTATCAGTCCGTTCATCTTGTCTGATGTTTTTCCTCAGTGCCCGGGATGAGAATACCTAAGTGTCTATCAGGGCCAGTCTCACTGCACAATACTTCTACTCTCTCTCTTCACTTGTCAACAGTGATGACGTAGTAGCATCTGAAAGGTTGAGAGAAAAAACTAGAACATAACACTACAGGTTTTTAATCTCCGTCCGTGCTTAAAAAGAGGTCTGGACGAATGATATGCCCTACCGCTATCGATGAATACGTGTCCTGTTGGGACTGAGTGAGGTTGAGCCAAGCAGTTGATCCTTCCTCTAACGAGGCAACTTCTCAATCGTCATAACGAAATAAACGCTTGGCGCGAACCTGAGACATCCTGTACGGGTTCCAAAAAACTTCCCCATGTGCACGCCTCATCTCTCAAGCCTCTCCAAGTCAGAACTCTATGAGTTCTATCAATCACCATCACTCTCCTTCAAATAGAATTCCTCACCAGTGCTTCGCTACATGGACCGCAAGAGCAGGTTGAAAGGTGAAGGACCGGGGATTATAAAATACAGCACGGAGGAAAAAAGGTGTTCCGTTCCAACTTCCTCTTCTATCTTTAGCGGTAACTAGAATCGGTTAGTACCTCCCACTCCTGGTTGTTATGATGAGCTTTGGGTTGTATTCATTAGGGCAACCGTCAAAACACATTTTGCAATAGAAAACAGAAATATGCATTTGTTATTGGACAAAGTCCAGGTTGTTCCTCCCTTTATTCAGTTCATTTTCTTCCCTTTTGATGCATTAATGAACACGATTGGATTGTCTGTTGTTGTTCTCATTACAGTTCCCCTCATAACTGATTAACTAAAGCCAGGGGCTAATTAAAGGTCACTCTCACCCGGTGTTCCAGTGTGAGATGAGGGCAGACTGAAAGATGCACCAGTCCAACACTAGGATGGCGAGCTGACGATGAGCCACCAATCTGTCAACATTTTGTCACTTTGAGTGGCAGCCATAGAAAATAGAATGACTAGAACAGCTTTTCCCCATACAAGTCAATGTACCCTGATTCTTATCTATGGTGTCCGCTCTCTGTGTCCGCTCTCGTGTCTGCTGACTCCTTTTCCTCTGTCTGATGGTTCAGACACAAGCCTCCCTTCTTTCCCTCCTCTAATTGGTTCATATGCAGAGCCCTGCTTCGTTGCCATGCCTCTGATATGTTTAGACACCACCATGCTCTCTCTATATGAGGGGGTTGGTTTAACTGGCCCGGGTTACCCCCGGTGGAGGAGTTTGAACCGCGGTGAAAGTTGATTGCATTTGTTTTGGAACCGGGCTGCCTACCGGGTGTGAGCAGGTGCCCTGTTCAAAGCCCACGGTGAAGTGGCTCAAAACAAAAGTGCTGCAATTCAGCACGTGGATTAATGAGTAGGATTCTGGGGTTTCACATAAAAATGCTTTATCTGCTTCCAAATGAAAACTAGTTTGAAAATTCAAACATATGTTTTATGGAAACGAGATGTTGCATGCTTCAGAACGATGCACCACCGAGCAATGCAGATTACTGTTCGGTTTGAAAAGGACGCCCCACCCTAACCGCTTTGGACTGTTCACGTCACGGGTTATAGACTAGTGCCCTGTGGCTCAGCATAATCGAATCTGCCCTATCTCTGTTGTAGACTTCCTATCTCTGTTTGTAGACTTCCTATCTCGTTTGTAGACTTCCTATCTCTTGTAAACTTCCTATCTCTGTTCGTAGACCTCCTATCTCTGTTCATAGACTTCCTATCTCTGTTCGTAACCTCCTATCTCTGTTTGTAGACCTCCTATCTCTGTTTGTAGACTTCCTATCTCTGCTTGTCGACTTCCGATGAATGACAGCCAAACCATTCTGGCTGCCCACGGGAGCAATCGCCATTACAGGCCAATTAACTCATCCAGAGCTCGTTTAGAGCCTTAATGAGGAACACGGACACTTGTTTGTGTAAATAAACAGGGATTTTTGACTCCATAAAGCTCTGTTTCTCATGTGTGTTGTTCATCAGTAGAGGTCGAAAAGGGGAAACGAAAATAAAATTGGACGTCCACAGTGCACGCACACCACACACACACACACCATGTTTTGCCAATAGTAGTTCCTTCTCCGAGTAAGAAGACATGCACTATGGTGATTCATTTATTTTAATGATACTGCTGACATCAGCCAAGTAGCAAGCTGATTGGATCTGACTGATGGCAACAAAGAGGGGAGTTGACTGTGAACTCGTTGAATTGCAGTGAAATGTAATGGTGTAGTGCGGGCGCATGTGTATATAAATGTAAACGCATGCATACTAGGGGATTGTTACAGATTCCCTTGTCCTCCGATATCAATCTACATCACCAGACATCGTGCTCATTGATCTAGGAGCCGACCGCACACATGCTTTGATGAAAACGTTCTATAAATTAGAGGGCGCATGATGGAAAACCTGAATATATAAACATTCCTCACTCTGCATATGGAAAGCTGAATATGCAGTGTATATTAAATCACACCCATGTATATGAATGGTTAAACCCAGGCAATAGCTGCAATCAGAGAGGGTAATGTGGGGGTTGAATATGCCTTCAAGTCCAATAGAATGTCTGTTTGATGATTAATTCGTATTGATGTGGAAATATGGAATACACGTGGGGATGTGTGCCATGCATACATAGTTTCTCCTCTGGTCTGAGATGTGGTGATTGTGTCTGCTCTGGATGCAGTATGAGGGCCCATATTCTCAAAGCATCTAGGAGTGGGGGCCAAACAGTGCTGATCTAGGATCAGGTCCCCGCTGCCATCTAATTGAGCTAATATGAGCTAATAGGCAAAACTGTATTCTTACTCTGAGACGCTTTGTGAACATGGGCGCAGGAGTTCAGGGGATCCATGTGAGTAAGATGCAGACATCAGGCTCATTTTGAGGACCCAACATGGTGTCTTATTTGAGTACTGGTGTAAATCCTCTTGCTACCAGCCCAAACCTGGTACCAGAGCTGCAGAGTTGCCTATCAACTGCCTCTAATCCTCTGAGACTGAGCCCTCTCCATGGGCTGCAAGACGGCAGGGGAAGAGCCAGGAGGGAGGTGTGTGTGTGCGGTGGGGCCTCAGCAGGGGGGGGGGGGGGGGTGGAAGGATGGAGGAGTGGAGGGACACACAGAGGGAAGAGGAGGGAGCAGATGCAGAAAATAAGGGATGAGATGGATGAGACAGAGACGAGAATGAGAAAGATGGGAAGGGAAATTGGAAAAGTGGATTGTGCAAAAATGCTGAACAGCAAGGCAGATGGGAGGAGCAGTCATGTCTGATATGGGATAAGGAATGGGAAGGGGAGATTTGAAACTCTGAAAGAAACAGGAAGAATAGGGGGGAAACGGGGTAGACGAAAAGAGGACCAAAGAAGTGACTGTGTATTTTTAGGGGCAGAGGGGTGGAGAGAAAAAGAGCTAAGGGTTCTTCTCTTTTTTGTCTCCCTCCCTTTTCTGCCCGGAGTCAGCAGGCTTGGGTGTGGACTACGGGGAGTCGATCGATGTGAGTTTCTATAGCCAGAACACTCTTCACCATCTCTGACACCGTGATGGGGTGATGGACCAAGAGGAGGAGGGAGAAAAAGGAGGAGAGAGGGAGGAGAGGAAGGAGAGCCGGTAACCTCACTGCATATGCACCACGCAGTGTTGAAGCTGTAACTCTAGCATGGCTTAGAGCAGAGGTCTTTTAACTAATATACAGTATACAGTTGAAGTCGGAAGTTTACATACACCTTAGCAAAATACATTTAAACTCCGTTTTTCACAAATCCTGACATTTAATCCTAGTAAAAATTCCCGGTCTTAGGTCAGTTAGGATCACCACTTTATTTTAAGAATGTGAAATGTCAGAATAATAGTAGAGTGATTTATTCCAGCTTCTATTTCTTTCATCACATTCCCAGTGGGGCAGAAGTTTACATACACTCAATTAGTATTTGGTAGCATTGCCTTTAAATTGTTTAACTTGGGTCAAACAATTTGGGTAGCCTTCCACAAGATTCCCACAGTAAGTTGGGTGAATTTTGGCCCATTCCTCCTGACAGAGCTGGTGTAACTGAGTCAGGTTTGTAGGCCTCCTTGCTCGCACACGCTTTTTCAGTTCTGCCCATAAATGTTCTATAGGATTGATGTCAGGGCTTTGTGATGGCCACTCCAATACCTTGACTTTGTTGTCCTTAAGCCATTTTGCCACAACTTTGGAAGTATGCTTGGGGTCATTGTCCATTTGGAAGACCCATTTGCAACCAAGCTTTAACTTCCTGACTGATGTCTTGAGATGTTGCTTCAATATATCCACATAATTAGTACGTTCACAGAACACGCCTCCTTCCTGAGCGGTATGACGGCTGCCTGGTCCCATGGTGTTTATCCTTGCATACTATTGTTTGTACAGATGAACGTGGTACCTTCAGGCGTTTGGAAATTGCTCCCAAGGATGAACCAGACTTGTGGAGGTCTACAATTTTTGGTTGATTTCTTTAGATTTTCCCATGATGTCAAGCAAAGAGGCACTGAGTTTGAAGGTAGGCCTTGAAATACATCCACAGGTGCACCTCCAATTGACTCAAATGATGTCAATTAGCCTATCAGAAGCTTCTAAAGCCGTGACATAATTTCCTAGAATTTTCCAAGCTGTTGAAAGGCACAGTCAACTTAGTGTATGTAAACTTCTGACCCACTGGAATTGTGATACAGTGAGTCATAAGTGAAATAATCTGTCTGTAAATAATTGTTGGAAAAATTACTTGTGTCGTGCACAAAGTAGATATCCTAACCGACTTCCCAAAACTATAGTTTGTTAACAAGAAATTTGTGCAGTGGTTGAAAAACTAGTTTCAATACTCCAACCTAAGTGTATGTAAACTTCCGACTTCAACTGTATGTTCAATTCCCCATATGGAATGTCGATGCCATGCCCTTGATGAACTCATTTCAGTTTGGTTCACCTCAGTCAGATACTGCTTTAAGGTAAACATTATGTAATTCTGAATAAGAAGTGGAAAGTTAGCCTTGGCTTTCTCCAATGAAGACAACAACTCAGTGTGTTGAATGAGTGGGTTGTCTTAGAGTGCTGCTTGTTGTCAGGGCTGTGCTATCCTGCAAACACACACACACACACACACACACAATGCAGTACCAGAATTCAGCACCATGGACAGCACAATCAATGCAGACACATACTTCCCTCTTACTGGTAAGTGGACTTGTTTGACAATTGGAAGTGTCTGTCCTCTACAATAGTGTATTTGCAATATGCATGTAAATATATATTTCATACACTACTGTACCCTTGGATTTGACATGTTGTTTTGCATATGTTAAAGTCCCACTTCATTTACAGGGTGGAAATACATCAACATTTATACACTAGCTTGATGGCCTGTGTTACGCACTGAATTCAAAGGCGATCTAAGCAAGTAAGCTGGATTTGACATGATGTAATTCACCATACTGTATGAGCCTATAACTATTCTCAAACCATAGCTCAGCCATTGTGGGACCCTACCATGCATAGAACATGACATACTGTCTACTGCAGAATCAAAGTCATGTACTGACAAGACAAATGGCTTTTTTGGAGTGGAACCAGGCCATCCACACCAATAAATGGGGTTTGAGATACCTATCAAGGGGTGCCGGTGTGTCCGTGCCCTCTGAGCCACCCCACAGAGAGGGACTGAGAGGGTCCTATGACGGGCGAGCCTGGCAGTGTGGTGGCAGTGCCCTTGAGGGAAAGTCCTTAACCTGGTCCGCTCAGGCACGACTAAACTGCTAATGTGCACTATGAAAAATGTAAGTGGCTTAAATCGCATTAGATTAGGCTGTCCGTGAAGCGAGTACATGACAGAGTAAAACAATAAGTCTGGATGAGGGGAGCGAGGGGAGCGAGGGGCGCCCGGGGCTGCGGTGGAAGAGCATGTAGCCGTGGCACCCAGATGAAGTGGAGCGTCAGCCTTGGCGACGGCGGTGTTAACCTTCACTAACGCCGCACAGCGCTGACAGACGCTTGGACACACGGCACTGCCAGGTGGGGATGATTTCATGCTTATTACCTTAGTCTCTGTGTGAATATTGAGTTAAATTACACTTATATAAACTCAAACACGCTGTAGACCAATTTCCATTATTTTTCCTTTTCTGGTCATTTATATCCGAGCCCATATGCCACCACACCTGAATTGAAAGTACTGCACTGTCAGTTTTTATTTCAATTGTTATTTGCTTTCTGGAGTGCCAAAGATAAATGTACACTTTCTGCCATATGACAAACAATAACAAAAAAGAACCAACAGTGTTATTTCTCCCACTGTGTCCCTTGATCCCAAAATGCCATACACTGAATCTTGCAAACGGTACAGTCAAGGACCCTAAAGGACACACAAGACACACGGGCACTTTTTCACCCAGGAGATTTTTCATCCAACCCAGCGATATGTTATACTTGACATGTTCTGATAATTAGCATATACGTGTGTGTCATCCCCTACCCCAGTTGCTAAGGGAAGTTGAAAGGCATTTGGGAGAGAATCAAGTTCGCTTATGTAAAAAACGGTTAAAACAGGAACTCTAGGCACAGGGAACATGGAGGATTCAGTACAGTATCTAGGCCACATTTGGCTGCTCTTAGTTCACCTTCAGGCTCTGTGAGCTTCAGATCGTGCAACAACGCAGCCCGCCCATTGAAGCCTGAGGCTTGGCAAAGATACTGTATCTACAGTGCAGCGCCAGATTCTCCTCGCTAATAAAATCGCTTGTATAACATTTGTAAACATTCATGTTTACCACTAATGTTGGCATAACATTTGTAAAACATTGTTTCTACTTTTCATATATGCCTTTGAGTAAGTTTTAATACCACTAATATACGTAAATACGAATGTTATCACAAATAGTATATAAACCAGAAATATGAATTGATATAACATGCAGTACCATTTGCCCTACATGTGTCTATAACTTTAAAACGTAGTCCGATTATGCAGGTTGTCAATCCCATCCCTAGCCAAACGAGACCAGCAAGTGTTTAGTTAGATATTAGAATGCACAGCATGAATTTGGTTGAGATCATTAATAAGGCCGCTGTCTGTCCTTTTATATCTGAAGCCTCTGCAGTCCTATCACTCCTACACGCTTGGGATCCTTAATGATGACACTCTTATTTGCAGTTATTTCAGGAAACTCAATGACCTACTTGCCAGGGTCATGAGCAAAATGAACAAGACAAGCATCTTTGAAGATTATGATAATAGAAACGAGGGGAGAGAAACAATTCACCGGCACGTTCTACATCTTATTATCGCTCTCGGGGTTGGCAGACGCCCATTTCGAGGACGTGATAAAAATCAGCTATGTTAGCTATGTTTTGTTAGCTAGCATTGCATTGTAGGCCTATTTTACGGCCTGTAAAGTTCTGCGCTCGCATCAGGAAAACAAACACTCATAACATTTTACCCCTAAAAGACAAGTGTCAGAGAAGTGCGGTGAAAACAGATGCCGGTCCATCCACCAAATTGTTCTGGAGATTTACTCGGAGCGCAGCAGCTGGAATGTGCCGTGGTATATCATGTAATTGGCTCTAAATTTCAGGCGCCTGCTCCATAGCAATATTGCAGCCGCGGCATTGAGATGGAAATTGATACATTCATCAGTTCTCGGTGGGAGAATGAAGACGAGGAGTTTGATAGAGCTTGATATACAGTTTGATACAGCGTGAACCAAGGGCCAGATGGTGCAGACTTAAACACACTGTAAGAGGGAGGATATCGGTTCAATAAGCAATTCATGCAAATTACCTTACAGTGAAAGCTGTTGACTCATACAATTTTGCTGTGTTTACCAATAACAAATTGGAAAGGGAAAGTAATGGAAGTGCTTTTGGTGCAGAGAACCTGGATACAAGTACAACTACATGTGTTAACAACCAACACCAATGCCAATGTATAGGCAACGTGTTAATTAATATTAAGTATTGTGGCTGCATTTGTGTGTGGCCTATATAATGGTTGCCTGGGAATGGAGTGTGACCTAACAAAATGAATCCATTCATTAAGAAAGAAAGCTGAGCGGTTGGTCTGGGCCCTTGATGTGTTGGAAATAATCGCTGAGTGGTGAACAAAACGTATAGAAATCACACTGACTGGGCAAAGCAGAACCCGCTCCTGCACTCTCATACTGTATGTTATTGTGCCCTGTCAGCCTCACTGCAAGTTTCATGATCTCATATACTACATCCTATTATTTATTTTTTCTCTCTCTCAAAGCAGCAAACTCAATAGATTTCACATATTATCATTCCAAATAGACAATTTATTTCACTCTGCTTTATGGAAATGAGATGAGTATAGATTTCTAGGGTATTAGGCAGTATTTTGGACTAGGGCATTGGTGGGGACTAGTAACCTAGGTCATTACATATCTAACTAGGTCTATCTTATACTGGAGATTCCTGCTATAGCTCCACTTTTATATATCTACTGCATTACTACTATGATAATCAAATGCACCGAAACGACTTTCCCACTAGAACCACTACAAAAAGATGGCTCCCTTGCTTGCTGAGTGAACATTTGGAGTGGAGGCATCGCTAGAGGAGTTTGGAAGGACGAAGCACTGCAGAGCGCTAAACTGTAGGTGTGTGTGGGGGCGTGAGGCAACCAGGTGCTGTTAAGTGTGAGACTCTCCACTGCAAGATGATGGTCAAAGACAGCCGTAACAGCCACGTATGCTCATGGCTGCCGGCCACGTATGCTCACGGCTGCCGCCAGACCAGCCAAATCCACAGGGGGGGGGGGGGGGGGGGGGGGGGGGGCGCGACAGGCCCTGTCGGTGAAGATGAGCCAGATTAAGGAAACCGAATGTGAAAAAATCTGCTGCATATATAAGCACCGGTGGGTCTCCAAAAACAAACTACCCCTCAGATCACTTATCTCTACGTTTCTATGTTTTAGACAGGACCCATGTTGACAACAAGTCTCAGAGTAGGGGTGCTAATCTAGGATCAGTTTTTCCTTTCAGATCACAATAAATAAGACGGGGGGGGGGCTGATCTTAGATCAGCACTTATTCTCTGATTCTCCACCCGACTTATTTTGTCCTCCAATGATCACCACTCTATAGACCTAGTCATTTGTAAGGGATTCTTGAGTGGGAATTATTGAAGATGTTCCGGGGACAGTGGGTGGTTTTCCCTGCAGCAGACTGGGGTTGAGATAATACTAATGATGTCTTGTGGGATCCTGCACTGCCAAGGTTCCTGATCTTGATCCGTAGGAAGCCCCAGTGTGACAGTACTGGCAGTACTCTGCAAACACTGAAGCTTACGATAACTCGGGCTAGCAATTCTTTGGTTAATG
>NW_019957618.1:0-23135 GCF_002910315.2 Salvelinus sp. IW2-2015 | reverse complement strand
GGAAGACTGTTTCAGAATAACTAGACTGGGGAAGACTGTTTCAGAATAACTAGACTGGGGAAGACTGTTTCAGAATAACTAGACTGGGGAAGACTATTTTCAGAATAGCTAGACTGGGGAAGACTGTTTCAGAATAACTAGACTGGGGAAGACTATTTTCAGAATAGCTAGACTGGGGAAGACTATTTTCAGTATAGCTAGACTGGGGTAGACTGTTTTCAGTATAGCTAGACTGGGGTAGACTGTTTTCAGTATAGCTAGACTGGGGTAGACTGTTTTCAGAGTAATTAGACTGGGATAGACTGTTTTCAGAGCAGTCTACCCCAGTCTAGTTACCCTGAAAACAGTCTACCCCAGTCTAGTTATTTTCAGAGTAATTAGACTGGGATAGACTGTTTTCAGAGTAATTAGACTGTTTTCAGAGTAATTAGACTGGGGTAGACTGTTTTCAGAGTAACTAGACTGGGGTAGACTGTTTCAGAATACATGCATGTTCCCCTCTGTTTTTCCAGGCAGAAGAAGCTGGAGAAAGTCATGGATGAGGAAGGCTTGATAGATGAAGAGGTAAACCTCCACTCGTGTGGAACGATGGCTTTAATTCCAATAAAGGATTGGAATCAATGTCGTGGGTAGCACTTTCTTTGCATGTTTGTCACATCTACTATTTTAGAGGAAACCATATGTACCTGATTATTGGTGTCTCTGTGCCTATGTTTCTCAACAGAAGGTCATGCGACGCTCCCAGCACGCCAGGAAGGAGACAGAGTTCCTGCGGCTGAAGAGGACCCGGCTGGGCCTGGACGACTTTGAGTCACTAAAGGTCATTGGTCGAGGCGCTTTTGGAGAGGTAGGTTATTATATCTCTCTTCAGTTTATTTTCTTTATATGGACCTTTGAGTGTATGCTGGTACTGATTGTCGATTAATATGGTCTTTACTGAAGCTTTCAAAAAAGTTTGCAATGCATGGTTTGGTCTGACCACTCATTTTATAAAACAGTTAGCAACTAATTACACTTAAGCCTCTCAAATGTGGCATACTCATGTGTGACTCCTACGTTTGTCCTCAGGTCCGCTTGGTGCAGAAAAAAGACACCGGGCACATATATGCCATGAAGATCTTGAGGAAAGCTGACATGTTGGAGAAGGAGCAGGTGGCTCATATTCGGGCAGAGAGGGACATCTTGGTGGAGGCGGACGGGGCCTGGGTGGTCAAGATGTTCTACAGTTTCCAGGATAAGAGGAACCTATACCTCATCATGGAATTTCTACCTGGAGGTGAGTTTCTCTTGTTGGCCACAGTCTGACTCCACAAATTACATCAAACCATTTTTTAAATTAGATATAATTACTGGGAATAAATATAGTGACATTACACAATTGTACATAGAGACCATCTAGAGCAGGGATCTTTAACCTTTCCCATCATGTTAGTAATAAACTATTTTCACATCTTATCAGGTGAATGATGATTTCAAGGAGAAGCAATCAATTAATAGATTTGGTAGATAGTTTTTCATTTTTAACCTCCCCACATTGTAATTGAAAGAGGGAAGTGTGAACTCTAACCTGGCCAAAAATCTATGTCCAAGTTAAGAAAGTTTACCAGCAGCTCCATTGAGTGTAATTAACAACGAGTGTAATTAACAATAATGAGTGTAATTTGGTCCGACCAATCCCGGTTCTTGTTGTGTCATGCTGATGGCAGCATCTGGTTTTGGCTTAAGCAGCATGAGTCCATGGACCCATCCTGTCTGGTGTCTACGGTACAGGCTGGTGGTAATGGTGTGGGGAATGTTTTCCTGGCACACGTTAGGTCACTTGATACCAATTGTGCAACATTTGACCACCACGCCTTGTACTATCCATGCCCCGATGAATTCCGTCTGTTCTTGAGGCAAAGGGATCTGTGTGCCTAGATGGGCGTACCTAAAACTGGCCACTGAGTGTATATTGTTTAATTTAATTGGTCATCTGTTACTCACATCATGTAAAAAAAAACAGGGGGTTAGTGGCATAGTGGCATTAATATCAATTCAATGTGCAGGTGACATGATGACCCTGCTGATGAAAAAGGACACCCTGTCTGAAGAGGCTACCCAGTTCTACATAGCTGAGACKGTCCTGGCCATCGACTCCATCCACCAGCTGGGTTTCATCCACAGAGACATCAAACCTGATAACCTGCTTCTGGACTCCAGGGTGAGACACGGGCCTGGTCCAGGCCTACCCCTGTACACAAACAGATAGACACATGCTCAGAGACACGCACACAGAGAAGCATTCACTTAGATGGCCAATTAAAGTATATAATAACCGTTCGTATTGAAGGTGTGATCGGAGAGTCTTTTTCTTCTCCAGGGCCATGTAAAGCTGTCTGATTTTGGTCTGTGTACGGGACTGAAGAAGGCCCACCGTACAGAGTTCTACAGGAACCTCACACACAACCCTCCCAGTGACTTCTGTGAGTCACTCTTTACAACCTGTGAATCATTCACTTTTATTTTCATTCAGACAAAATATAATTAGTTTGTTCAGTCGTTTTTATGGGAGAACACTGCCATGTCTTTGAACTTGCAATATTCCACAGCCTTCCAAAACATGAACTCAAAGAGAAAAGCAGAGACGTGGAAGAAGAACCGGAGGCAACTGGTAAGAGTTTGTGCATGTGAGAGACTATATATTTTACCGCCCATTATATCTTTGGTACCGCCCTTCCCAATGGTCCTTTGAGTAGGATCCCTCTTAGGGATCTCATCAGGGTTTTTGTTAAGGATCCTCTGAGCACCATGGACTATGAAACAAGCACACCCAATACTGTAGCCTTTGGGTTGTATTTACTTACTAGTGTCTCCCCATCTGTTTGTTTAACCAACAGGCCTACTCCACAGTGGGAACACCAGACTACATTGCCCCAGAGGTGTTCCTGCAGACGGGATACAACAAGCTCTGTGACTGGTGGTCTCTGGGGGTCATCATGTATGAGATGCTGATAGGTATGTCCATGTAACCGAGTCAATTACAACATGCCCAAGTATGTTTCATTATGAACTCAAAGATAGGTCGTTTTTTCAGAAAGTTAGCTGGCTAACTCATTGCTCCTACTTTGTAACATACTGACCCCTGGTGTCTCTCAGGGTACCCCCCGTTCTGTTCTGAAACACCCCAGGAGACGTATAGGAAGGTGATGAACTGGAAGGAGACCTTGGTCTTCCCCCCTGAGGTGCCCATCTCAGAGCGGGCCAAGGACTTGATTCTCAGGTTTGTGGTCATATGAAACCTTATAGGATAGCCGCTTGTGTGTATGTATCAACGTGTATTGTCCTCTTAGGAAAAATGTATTATAACACTTTACTGGTAAAAATGTTTTTTACAACTGCAACCTGGCCAAGATGAAGCAAAGCAGTGCGACAAAAACAACACAGAGTTACACATGGGATAAACAAACGCACAGTCAACAACACAATAGAAAAATCAATGTAAAGTGTGCACAAATGTAGTAAGATTAGGGAGGTAAGGCAATAAATAGGCTATAGAGGCAAAATAATTACAATTTAGCATTAACACTGGAATGATAGATGTGCAGATGATGATGTGCAAGTAGAGATACTGGGGTGCAAAAGAGCAATAAAAACAAAAACAATATGGGGATGAGGTAGTTGGGTGGGCTATTTACAGATGGGCTGTGTACCGGTGCAGTGATCCGTAAGCTGCTCTGACAGCTAACGCTTATAGTTAGTGTTTTAATACTTGTTATAAAGATGTGTGAGCCTTTTATAATGTCTTATATTTTAGGCCTATAGCTTCACATTTGCTAGATTGGGTGAACTCAAAATAGCTGTTACTCATGATCATTATGAGATGTTAATGACGAAGACATTTATAAGGTGGTCATACATGTTAATAACATGTCTTATAATGCATTATAACTGGATTGTAAGTCACATCTGCAGGCTGAGTTACCAAAATGATCACATCCACAAAAACACGCTGTATCAAACTGCAGTAAAGTAGACATTTTATTTCAGCGCAATGGATTTCCTCTTGTGAAACAAAGGCTTTGGTGCTCCAACAACATGAACCCATTTCAGGTACTGTAATGACGCTGAGAACCGTGTTGGTGCTGTGAGTGTTGAGGAGATGAAGAGTCACGCCTTCTTTGAGCCTGTGGACTGGGAACACATCAGGTATGTGTTTGTTCTTCAGTACATACGTGTGTGTGTCTAATCATGTATGATGGCAATATCTTAAAGGAAGTATAAGATGCAATCACAGCCCAAACAAAAGCCAAGTCACTTAGCTTTAATTTGGTTGTCTTTGGTGCGTTTCAGCAAAATGCATTAGGAAAAAGGTTTTAAATAGACCAACGGCTCACATTTGCCTTCCTTCCATAGGGAAAGACCAGCCGCCATCTCCATTGAGATCAAGAGCATCGATGACACATCGAACTTTGATGAGTTCCCAGAATCGGACATCCTTCAGCCAGGTAATAATAATCACTTTGTCTCTCTTACTACTTTGAGCTGCATTTCATGTATGAAAAGTGTTTCACAATAAGCATGAAATGAATGATAAAATGTAAAAACTATTAAAGCAGAAGAAACAATGTGCTGCAGTGCAGGTTTGCTTTGGTGTACAGGAATATTTGAGTCATCATCTCCAATTTAGATTAAATAGGACCCATAGTCCTGTTGTTATTCACACATTCCTACAGTTCTGAGATCTAGATTAATTTCCTATTCAGTTTTGCCCTCTAGTGGCAAGGAGGAGACAATAACACTGGTATTAACCTTAATACACTGTTGTATATAATTTACAATCTTGTTGTTTCAGTTTCCAACGTGACGGAGCCAGACAAATCCAAGGACTGGGTGTTCCTGAACTACACCTACAAGAGGTTTGAGGGGCTGACTCAGCGAGGCACCATCCCCACATACATGAAGGCCTGAGATGAGGAGGCCATGAGGGAAATGGGAGAGACAATGTAGACACAGGGTTGGGCGGTAAACACCTGCTGTGCTGAAAGCACAGGATCAAGAATGATGATGAGGAGGAGGTTCTTGGCTTCATGCTTCACCGGGGTTTTCCTGCTTGGCCACATCCATTGGGGCACCAACGGCAAGGGATATAAATAATACATGTATGTATTTTGTCTTAGGCCTTGCTTGGGCTGTTAAAGGGGAAGTTTGTGTTTTACAACTTGATGTTAGATGGTTCCTCAACCTGAAAAAAACTGAACTTCCCCTTTGAAGTGACTACTACTAGGTGACTAAATCAACGGGCGCGTTCTTCTGCCCAGGCGTTACTGAAGTGTGCCAGATCTTACAACACTTGGATAGGTATTTTACCTATTGGCTAACCACATGTTATAGCAATCTGGTGCCCGACGGCGGAGTCGATGACGAGGTATGCAACCATTGGTTGATGCAACGTCTGAGCAGGGGAACGCGACCATCATATCTGCATGTTTACACACTGATTTGCAGGGTCTAAAACGCTGGAGAAGGACTGCCCCACACACAGGGTATTCGTTTGGGGTTATCCTAGTGACCTCATGTATGACTGCAGAAAAATGCATGTAGTTAATGTTAAGTAAACGTTGTTTGCTGAACTTGTAGGTATAAAAAGTTCTAACGTTTCAAGTCTTTTATGGTTGCCATGTTAGCCAAAAAGTTTCATGCTAGTTACAATGCAAATAGTAATCCTTCCGTCATGGAACGTTCGCTGCTAACATGGAATATGGTGAGCCATCCGTACATGTATCTATGGCTCTGGGATTAATCCATTGTGGTGTCTATTCAATGCCTTGATAATCTGGAATTTAATAGCTCAAAATTATTTAATGTAATGTAGAAGCAGATTTGTTTTTGCAAGTTAGAGGACAAGTCATGGATGTCAATGGAAATTCAATGCTACTAATACTTAAAGGTTGCAATATGATGTAGATGCAGAAAGTAAACAGTATATTGGATCAATTTCCGCAACAACTAAGAGCGTTGAAGCGTGATACTCAACTTCTCTGCTTTTTTTTGGTCGCGTGGCTACCACGCTGTATATGGTATGAAGCGAACCCGTGCAGATGCTGTGTGTGACTGCGGGAGAGCAACATTGCGTCATTTTGCTGAGTCTAACTTTACATTAGTTACATTTCTGTTCAAATTTATTGACAAAGATATCAGATGGCACTTTTTTTTTTTTTAAAGAACATTGGAAATCATGTTTGATCTCCACTTAACATCGCTCCCCAAAATGCATCCATTTAAGTTAGGAACTACATTTTCAATTACATGTACTTTTTTTATAGTAAACATTTACTCAACTTTAGTGACCACCCACTGTGGGTGATGTCATAAAAATAGATATTCAAACGTAAGGGTCAAACATTTCAGCGATTCCGATTTAGTTGTGCACCTCAGCACAACTTGCATATCCAATAATCTAAACTTGTGTAATGTTGCCCTGGCTACAGTTCCTTCCAAAAGTATTCATCCCCTTTGGCGTTTTTCCTATTTTGTTGCATTACAACCTGTAATTTAAATTGATTTTTATTTGGATTTCATGTAATGGACATACACAAAATAGTCCAAATTGGTAAAGTGAAATGAAAAAAATAACTTGTTTAAAAAAACATCAAAATGGTGCGTGCATATGTATTCTCACCCTTTGCAATGAAGCCCCTGAATAAGATCTGGTGCAACCAATTACCTTCAGAAATCACATAATTAGTTAAATTGCAAACATGTGGACTTTAAGTGTCACATGATCTGTCACATGATGTCAGTATATAGACACCTCTTCGGAAAGGCCACAGAGTCTGCAACACCACTAAGCAAGCGGCGCAATGAAGACCAAGGAGCGCTCCAAACAGGTCAGGGTGTCACGCCCTGGCCTTAGTATTCTTTGTTTTCTTTATTATTTTAGTTAGGTCAGGGTGTGACATGGGGAATGTTTGTGTTTTGTCGGTTTTGGGTGGTTATATGGTAAAGGGGGTGTTYGGTGTAGTGTATGGGTTTGTGTTGAGTGTATGTGTCTAGCTGTGTCTATGTTGGGTGTAGTTGTCTAGGAAAGTCTATGGTTGCCTGAATGGGTTCCCAATTAGAGACAGCTGATTTCTGTTGTCTCTGATTGGGAGCCATATTTAAGGTAGCCATAGGCTTTCGTTTGATGTGGGTAATTGTCTATGTCAGAACGTTTGTAGCCTGTTGTATGTGCACGACGTTTATTAGCTTCACGATCGTTTTTGTTTTGGTTAGTTTGAAAGTGTGTTTTGTTTCATTTTTGCCTTCTTCAATAATAAAAGAAGATGGCTTATTTTCCTACTGCTGCGTTTTGGTCCGTCAATCCTCCACACGATCGTGACACAGGGACAAAGTTGTGGAGAAGTACAGATCAGGGTTGGGTTATTTAAGAAAAATCTGAAACTTTGAACATCCCACGGAGCTCAATTATTAAAAAATGGAAAGAAAATGGCACCACAACAAACCTGCCAAGAGAGGGCTGCCCACCAAAACTCACGGACCAGGCAAGGAGGGCATTAATCAGAGAGGCAACAGAGACCAAAGACAACATTGAAGGAGCTGCAAAGCTCCACAACGGAGATTGGAGTATCTGTCCATAGGACCACTTTAAGCCGTACACCCCACAGAACTGGGCTTTATGGAAGAGTGGCCAGAAAAAAAACATTGCTTAAAGAAAAGAATAAGCGAACACATTTGGTGTTCGCCAAAAGGCATGTGGGAGACTCCCCAAACATATGGAAGAAGGTACTCTGGTCAGATGAGACTAAAATGTAGCTTTTTGGCCATCAAGGAAAAATACCTCCCATCACCCCAAGGACACCATCCCCACAGTGAAGCATGGTGGTGGCAGCATCATGCTGTGGGGATGTTTTTCATCGTCAGGGACTGGGAAACTGGTCAGAATTGAAGGAATGATGGATGGCGCTAAATACAGGGAAATTCTTGAGGGAAACCTGCTTCAGTCTTCCAGAGATTTGAGACTGGGACGGAGGTTCACCTTCCAGCAGGACAATGACCCTAAGCATGCTGCTAAAGCAACACTTGAGTGGTTTAAGGGGAAACATTTAAATGTCTTGGAATGGCCTAGTCAAAGCCCAGACCTCAATCCAATAGAGAATCTGTGGTATGACTTAAAGATTGCTGTACACCCATCCAACTTGAAAGAGCTGTAGCAGTTTTGCCTTGAAGAATGGGCAAAAATCCCAGTGGCTAGATGTGCCAAGCTTATAGAGACACCCCAAGGGACTTGCAGCTGTAATTGCTGCAAAAGGTGGCTCTACAAAGTATTGGCTTTGGGGGGGTGAATAGGTATGCACGCTCAAGTTTTGTTTTTTTGTCTTATTTCTTGTTTGTTTCACACACACACATATTTTGCATCTTCAAAGTGTTAGGCATGTTGTGTAAATCAAATTTATACAAACTCCAGGTTGTAAGACAACAAAATGGGGTAAATACTTTCCCAAGACACTGTATCTGGCACAGGTCAAAGTTCAAATGCTATGTGATCTGGAGCAGGTGTAAATTCAATGTATTAAATTATTTATTTTGACCCTGAACAAATTGATAAATCTCCAAATGTTTGCAGAAGTTAACACCCAAACACACCACAAATTAGGATGCATCATGTGTTAATGAGCAATTAAAGTGTTGATAACTAAAACGAAATACCTCAAATATAACAATGCTAGAAGATACCCGTAGACTTCCAGTCATTGCGCTAACGCTAGTTAGCATTAACTTGCGAAACTACCTCTAACTTCCTTCATACTGGACACAGACATAAAAAGGGTATCCAGGACTTCATCTGACTCCGGGTAAGTAGATAAAGGGCCTCATTGCCAAAATCCTGAAGTATCCCTTTAACTTGTAAATGATTCAAGAATGGAAATAAAAACGAATTGTTTACATAGAGAAGAAGAGTTAAGGTAACTTTTTCATAAAAGGTAGTTTAACTCAAATTCATTATTTGATGCATTTGTTCATTCTTAACTTGATTTGTCTTTCACCGGAACATGTTACAAATATATTAAAGGGATAGGTCACCCAAATTACAAAATTGCACATTGGTTACCTTACCCTTAAGCAGTCTAAGCTTTGGTTTTAATTTCCTGGCACTGTTACCAAATGTTAATGTTTTAGCATTTGTGGCACAAATAACTGTAATTTGGGTGAACTATCCCTTTTTATTTAACTATGCAAGTCCAGTTAAGAACAAATTCTTATTTACAATGACGGCCTATCGGGGAACAGTTGGTTAACTGTCTTGTTCAGGGGCAGAAAGACAGATTTGTACCTTGTCAGCTCGGGGATTCGATCCAGCAATATTTCGGTTACTGGCCCAACGCTCTAACCACTAGGCTACCTGCCGCAAGATTATTATAATTTTTTGGTGAAAAGGCACCCAAGCATCGATCATCATGTCACCAGAATAAAACCCTCAGTGTCTATTGGAAAGGAGCATCAAGCTCATCACTGTTCACTTTCACTACGGGTGGAATTCATCCTAATTTATTTCATCTGTAGCGTATAAACTGCATGTTTTCCCGAGTCGTGGTGGGAGGACCACACAATATCATCGCGTGACTCCAAATTTACTTCGAATGATGTTTATTATAGCAATACGTGCCCATAAAGGAGTTTCCACCGCCATTTATAGCATAATTCATTTTATCTGCACAAAGATCGTGTTTTGTAGACATGTGTCGTCACATTTTTTATTCAACATGTACTTTACTCGCGTAAAAAGGTTGGATGGAAACCTGGTTAGTAACATATTATTTCCCACCCCAAAAAATCCTGTGAGGAATGTGCAAGTGTTTTAATGAACCCTGTTTTCTATTCCTGGGAAAGGAGATTGCAAGAGGATTTCCTTGGATGGAAGACTTGATTTCCATCAGAGTAAATCATTAGTTGTAATATCTTTCACAGCAAACAGCAGTATATTCCATAGGTACAATCTCATAATATAGGCTACTCTGAATTATGGTCTTGAAGACAGTTGGACTAAGCGATTGTAGTGGATATTGTATAACTGCAATATATACTTGCAATAGATTGCTTGTTTGTTACATTTATAATCACTGTTTTTATTAAATAGTTAGGGAGCCACATAGAGGATATGACTGAACTGGAAGCCTAACGTGATGTATATATTTCACTAGGGGATAAATGGTAATGACTGAGTGTACCTCGCCAAAACCAAATGAACTTGATCTAATGACCTCTGTCAAAGAAGGTCTTACACAGGCAGGCCAATTCTGATATTTTTCCCACTAATTAGTCTTTTGACCACACACATTAGATATTTTCACATCATATATTTATCAGAGATTATCTGATTTGTTAAAAAAAATACATGTGTGAAAAAATTATCAGAATTGGTCTGCCTGTGTAAACGCAGCCTTATTTTTATAGATGTGTTTTATTCAATAAGTTCTAATCTTAGCATTAATCGGCCATTGTTTTGCATGCCCATTAACTGTTGCCTCAGGACAATGATCCAGTGTTACTGAATGGTAAAGGAAATAACTGTCAGTGAACACTGACCAAGGATGTCTAAGTGTTTTATGTTGTTTATTTGTAATAGGTATAGTAAGGATGGATGGGGTAATTGATATATTCACTGTAGAACTATATATGTACAAAACTTTTTGAATATTTGAGTTCACTCACACTCAAAATAAACGATTCCAAAACTACAAAGCCCAGAATGATTTAGAACTTTGAGAACCAGGCTCCTATTGGTACAAAATGGATCCAAATGGATAAGTCACTACATCGGTTGACTGTCTTACTGTGTTAGGTACAAGGAACAATGAGCATGCAGTCAGATTTCTGCTGCTGAAAGTATCCCAGTAGGGTGCGCCATTGACTTGCGCTAAAAACAATATCAGTTGAGCACAGACAATTCAATAAAAAAACAGTCAACTTGTTTCTGAATGAAGTAGAAGGTAGTTTTCATTTGTCATGTGCTTGTGAAACATGTTACGTATGTACAGTTGAAGTCAGAAGTTTACATACACCTCAGCCAAATACATTTAAACTCAGTTTTTCACAATTCCTGACATTTAATCCTAGTAAAAAAAAACTGTTTTTAGGTCAGTATCACCACTTTATTTAAGAATGTGAAATTTCGGGATAATAGTTGAGAGTGATTTATTTCAGCTTTTTTTTTTTCATCATATACCCAGTGGGTCAGAAGTTAACATACACTCAATTAGTATTTGGTAGCATTGCCTTTAAATTGTTTAACTTGGGTCGAAAGTTTTGGGTAGCTTTCCACAATAAATTTTGGCCCATTCCTCCTGACAGAGCTGGTGTAACTGAGTCAGGATTGTAGGCATCCTTGCTCGCACACGCTTTTTCAGTTCTGCCCACGAATTTTCTATAGGATTGAGGTCAGGGCTTTGTGATGGCCACTCCAATACCTTGACTTTGTTGTCGTTAAGCCATTTTGCAACAACATTTTTTTTCTGAGGTCTTGGCTGAATTCTTTTGATTTT
Organism: Salvelinus sp. IW2-2015; assembly: GCF_002910315.2. Taxonomy (NCBI): domain Eukaryota; kingdom Metazoa; phylum Chordata; class Actinopteri; order Salmoniformes; family Salmonidae; genus Salvelinus; species Salvelinus sp. IW2-2015. The sequence goes on along the minus strand of NW_019957618.1, from coordinate 11,616 downwards.
TCCATGATGTCAAGCAAAGAGGCACTGAGTTTGAAGGTAGGCCTTGAAATACATCCACAGGTACACCTCCAATTGACTCAAATGATGTCAATTAGCCTATCAAAAGCTTCTAAAGCCACGACATCAGTTTCTGGTATTTTACAAGCTGTTTAAAGGCTCAGTCAACTTAGTGTATGTGAACTTCTGACCCACTGGAATTGTGATACAGTGAAATAATCTGTCTGTAAACAATTGTTGGAAAAATGACTTGTGTCATGCACAACCGACTTGCCAAAACTATAATCTGTTAACAAGAAATTTGTTCAGTGGTTGAGAAACAAGTTTTAATAACTCCAACATAAGTGTATGTAAACTTCCGACTTCAACTGTATGTATGTATGTATACTGAACAAAAATATAAACGCAACATTTCAAGTGTTGGTCCCATTTTTCATAGGCTGAAATAAAAGATCCCAAAAATGTTCCAAATGCATAAATCGTATTTCTCTCAAATTTTGTGCACAAATTTGTTTACATCCCTGTTAGTGAGCATTTCTACTTTGCCAAGATAACCCATCCACCTGTTGTGGCATATCAAGAAGCTGATAAAACAGCATGATCATTACACAGGTGCACCTTGTGCTGGGGACAAGAAAATGCTACTAAAATGTGCAGTTTTGTCTCACAAAACAATGCCAGAGATGTCTTAAGTGTTGAGGGAGTGTGCAATTGGCATGTTGACTGCAGGAATGTCCACCAGAGCTGTTGCCAGAGAATTCAATGTCAATATCTTTTATTTTTCACCTCCCCATTAAATCGAGTTAAGGAGGAAATCGACCTCAGCAGCCTTAATGGAGAATAGAAGGCTGCATATATTCCCTTTGGACAGTAAAATGAAATTACTCTACAGTATATCGCATCTGCCAGTCTTTATTAGCGCTTATAATGCTTTTAAATGTTCACAAATAACAAAATGCATGTATTAATGCTATATACATTATTAATTACGCCTATTATAAAGTATTACCAATATATTTCTCTCCCCAAAAAATATTTCGGGAATATATACAGTAGCCTATATATCCTATTGATGGTAGCCTTTGTTCATTTCCAAACATTCATGTAGGAAGTTCGCATGCACTTTTAGAGACGGGGCGGATCTTAGCCACTGATTACTTTTTATTCAAATGACGGATGTTGTGACATCGCATGTTTAACTACAATGCTATGGCTACACAATAATAAATGTCTCACGGTTGTAGCCTATGATTTCCCCGTCATTGGATTTACCTATTGTCACTCAGAGACATAGGCCTATTATATTCGCCAAGGCAAGACGTTTTGCCAAAACACAGCCTATTTTACAGATATGACAATATTTTGTAGGCTAGATAGTAGCGTAAATACATGTAGGCAAACTTGTGGTTCAATGTATTTATTCGCAGTGTCTTGACAATTTAAGATATCACAGTGACCAATGGTCATGCGTAAAAGGCAACTCGTTATAAATGTCCTCAATCCATAATGTATTTATTCGCAGTGTCTTGACAATTTAAGATATCACAGTGACCAATGGTCATGCGTAAAAGGCAACTCGTTATAAATGTCCTCAATCCATGACGCTCAAGACTAACCTATACAATTTCACTTTTTCCCCCACATTTATATAACGTTGTGTGCGGGGCTGTAAAGTGTTKTCGGACGCACGTTTACTTTCGTTGTAGACGGGTGTATTCAATTCCGCCGATTCTGTTGCAAACCGTTTCTTAAACGGAACGAACGTGGAGTGACTTGCCTCAATTTGTCCAACAAAAACTATCGTTTTAGTTGCCAAACGGAATGCAACTGTTTGGACTAATGATTACACCCCGGGCTTCAGACGGGTTAACGAGACAGCTGCTACACGTGACGGTTATATGGTTGTATAACGCAACAATATTTAGGTCAACGCGATTCTTGTTTGGCACGTGCACACTTACATAAAGTCTCGTGCAGAGGTCTCGAATAACACTGAGGTGAGAGACAAAAAACATGRTCGAAAGAGGGGGGAAAATACCACTCGAACGAGTTGACTTATATATATATATATGGTAATTTGTCAGGTTGGACACGGATATTTACAGAGAAAGCAGTACTCACTCACAACACGAAACCATTCAATTATAGGGAGCCTGTGTCGTAGCCTATAGACAATCACTTTTCCCTCAAATACATGCAAAATTACACTTTGTAGCCTATCATTTTAGAGGATAAAATGAACGAATCTTTGTGTTTCATGAATGTTTGTCCTACTTGCTCTGGGCTAGACTATAGCATACGAAACGTTTGTGTGTGTGTGTGTGTGTGTGAATGCAATGGACAGAGTGTTCCCTTCACGGGTGGTTGAGTGAATGAATGCGAGTGTAGTGGTGATATATGAGACAGATTGACCTCTTCCGCGTTTTCCTGGAGTTGTGTCCTCATTACCCAGGAGGCTACTTTATCCTTGCACGTGTAGGTCTACGTTTTTATGTATACCCCCTCCCCGCCTTAGTACAGAGAGAGGAGGAAAAAATAAAGTACGTTTACAATCCCCCGCCTCTTCTACAGTAGGCTACTTCTACTACATTTAGGCTACACTACCACTTCCTCATGTTCTGCGGCGCCGGGCTGCTGCTGACCGGCTCCAGCCATGTCCAAAGAGAATTTAGCCGGCGGCGGCAATGACGGGACCGCAGACAAACGAACAGGTACTGGTAGACCTACTTGTACCGCGTTCAAGACAACTTGGAACTCGGAAACTCGTAAGCTGAGCTCCGGGTTTCACGTTTGAAAATGATCAGAATCAACCAATAGGAACCTCTACGCAAAAACCGTACGCAAATTTTCACTTGGAGGTTCTGATCTTTCCGAGTTGTATTGAAAGCACCACGTGTGAGTTCTCTAGGCTATGAGGTGATAATAGTTGATTGTAGTCGATGCTATGCGCCGGGTGGGATTTGAGGGGAGCTGTTTCTTTCGCTTTGAAAACAATTCTGGTTCTTCCCCAAAATGTAGGTCAGTAGATCAGTGGAGCAAACGCACACTCGAGGAAGTCCTGGGACGCGCTCGTGGAAATTTAATAATTTTGGCCATATTTGTGGCATTCTACCATGTAATTTCGCAGGTAGGATTTGGCGTGATTTTATAACAATATGTGCATGGTGGAATTGTATTTATGGTAAACCTGGTGTAAAACTATGCAGCTGCCTTTTCATTGGCGGTCAATAGATCTTCTGTTCATCCCTTTGGTATTTTTGCCTAGACTAATAGTCTATGTCGGTTAGCCTGTTAATCAAATAAAATGGCACCAATCACGTAATTTATGCGTGGATAATGCTTGCACCATGTCCTGTTCAGTCGCACGTATTGCCTAAACTGTGTTTTATATATGCGTTTGGYTAGCCTAAAGTCATAGCCTAGCTTACAGGTTTTCATAGTTGTAGAATTTCAATGTTTCGCGGCAAGTTTGTACTTTTGGTGACGAGAATTTCCGATGTCTAAAGCATTCTGATGCATTGCCACATGTTCTCCATGACCCCATTGTGATTTTGGCGATGCCTGGTAAAATGTTAAAGAATATTTCCAAGAAGTGGGTTATGAAACAGTTTCCAAATTCTTAAGGTGGGTGGGTGGATTTATTGGAACGCAGCCCAAAACAATTATTGTTCCTTCCCGAACGTGCTAAGCTAGGCTAATATGCTGCATTCATGCTTAATAACACAATTTCCCATTCTGTAATTTGACCATAACATCCAATAACGTACGTGTTATGAATGTAGTTGAATATGGTCACTCAGGACGCTCCTTTGAAAATAATACCTATTTGCAGCATAAAACATTAGTAAAAAATGTGTAGGCCTGCCTGACACATTTTAATTGGGCCTATATGCTACATCAAATAGGCTAGCTGCGCTTTGGCCAATATGACTGTAGTAACTTGTTTAGGCTATGTAGGCCTGTGTTCAGTTATTTTGTAAAACACCAGAGCCTATAACTTGATAACTTTTCAACACAAGCTGCACGTGCCAAATATGAGGCAAACATTTTGACATTGGTTGACAATTCTTAATGGTGTTGTAGGCTTAACACTCAATTGCTATAACAATATTTATTTGTCCCTGACGTAATAATTATTGCACTTAAAGTAGTACCAGACCTAAAGGTGTTCTAGGATGACAAACGTTACACAGGAATGGATAAATAGGAAATAATGTGTTACATAGCCCTCTCAGTTAGGCAACCAATTGTTAGAACCATATTGCCAACAGTCAACTGTACTTCACCTGAATAGCATAGATTCCCCCATTACAAGATGTATTCCCTCTGTTTTGTATATTGAATAAACAAAATGTATTCTACTGTCAGCCCTCTTTCTTAATATTGTACCTCATCTCATGTATGCATGTGTCCAACATGGTATTGCCATTTTGRCTGGCCCCTAGTATTATTCAAAACCAGTGCAGAGGTTGGTGTGGGGATGGGGGCGATTCCTGTGGGAGTGAAAGGGGAATGGCTCTCCTCAGGTGAGCTAGTCAGATTGGCCAGTGTGACCGGTGTAGAGTTGCCTTTCTTTTGTTGGCTTAAAAGACGGCCAAAGGATWGGATCTATTTTCAGATAATAAAAACAAGCATCCTTAAATTAGGTGAAGTGTAAAGCTCAGATTCCTCTGAAAGAAAATGTGCAAACACAAGGAGGTATGATTAGCCATGAATGATTAACCCATAATTCATTCTAGGCTTTTACATGTAAGATTGATGAAGAAGTTTGTGCAGGACAACTTCACTGGAACTTCCCTTTTTCCACGAGGGGGTGGGGTTATGATGGGGAGATGAGAATAAAGTGCATAATGTAAACCTGGACACTAATAACTAGCCTATCGGGTCTCTACAATATTCTACAAGTATAATATAGAATTTGAATGGAGAAAGGTGTGTGTAACGCAAACAAGGGTACTTATACTAATTACTAGCTTATCAGGTAATAAACTACATGCTTTTCCCCAGTGAATATAATAGGGAATCTGAACTCGGACCAATACTGCCATAACGTCATACTGCCATAACTAGATACTGCCATAACATCATACTGCTTTAACTAGATACTGCCATAACCTTATACTGCCATAACATCATACTGCTGTGCTGTCTAATCAACTTTTAGACATGAATGTTCTAGTTGTACCATAGACCCTATCGACACACTGGGGTTCTTGTGTGAGAGCGACAGGGGAGTAGTGAGGGATAGGGGAGGTTGATTATGAGGCACCAGCACCAGTAGAACCAGCCACAGGAAGCTCATCTGATGAGGGAGAGTCCTTTTGAGGGTCCATTTATATGGCTGTGACTGCCAGGGTCTTCATCATTATCATCATCTGCTGAAGACTTGGACCAATAGAGTAGTGCGATCCTCGCCACATTTATCCAGCCATGAGAGAGCATCATCCATGGAAGGTTCAGCAGCTGCATTATCGAGCTCCAGTGCACAGCCTTCTCACTCCGTCACACAGCCCTTACTTGCCATACAGTCATCTCTTAGGAAGCCAGGACCAGAAGTGTAATTTAGTGTCTCATTCAAGGTGATTCAATTGACCTGYTTTCTGCACCACCCACTCATGTCCTGCACAACCAGGGAACTTGTTGATGTCTGGTTCTCAGTTGTCAGTGAGTTCGCGTTTCCCTCTGCATCTCCTATTAGCGTCAAGAACTGGATCAACATTTAAGAAGYGTACTGTCAATTTTTTCTTTCAGAGAACAGAAATTAGTTTCTGCTTGTATCCCAAGACACACACACCCTAAGGGGTCGGAAGCACTCTGAACATTTAAGGGTTATTAACTGCTTTGCTCAAAGTCACAACAGCAGGAGATGACATGGAGAGAGGCTGGCCTAGCCAGGAAATGACTTCTGCTTATTTTCCAGGGGTTGCTCCAGTCCCCTGATGAACTTTGATCCYAACTGGGTCAACGAAACGGATGTGTAGCACAACCATTTCCCCACATAACTACCTAATTGTATTTGATATGACATTGTCTTCCCCTTAAGTTAGTTACTGCAAAATAGGGGTCTTCACTCTTCCCTTTACAATTGTGTTGGATTTTATGAAATGTATGATGTTCTAATTTATATCCATTTTCAGTGAATAAATGTTAATGTACATTCTAAATTTACCTCAACCCTGAGCTGCTCACTGTCTTAGTCAAACATCCAAAATCRACAATGTTTCTACTTGATTGGGCAACAAACTTTGTCAGATTTGTCTTAACTATTTTCATGAAAATGAAAAAATAAATAAATGGAGATTAACCCTACACGATGATACAACTACAGAATTAGCTAAATGATTAAAATTACCGTAGTTCCACTACCATCTCTCTACCTGTGGAATATTTCCAGTTGTTTTTGCTTTTATGCTARTACAGTTTCTCATGCTTGGTGAGATGCCTGCAGGAAAGGAAGGGAGGGCAGGGCTGGAATATTGTTCTGCATTCCACCTCTGTCAGAAATGACCCCAAAATTCCTAGACATAGCCAAGGTTAGTTCATTCATTATTCGTAAACATTTGTTTGCATTAGAATCCCAAAAGATCTTCCCCCTTTTAAACAATATTTCATATAAAATATCACCGCTTATAGTATAATGGGGATTTGTGCAGGAAGTATGTCAATGTTACAGCATTTATATAAGCAGTGAAGTAAGGCGATAGCAGAAACCATCACGTGCCACATGCTGGGGGTAAACTGGGATAAAGCCAGTGGTTAGACGCCCTCTTATGGTGACTTTTACTATCTACATGGAAACTCATCACGTGCTGCGTGACAGCCGGGAGAAACTGTCAGTGCCAGAGGTTGGTGTCTAGTAGGCTGATTTAGGTTGGAGAGTTCATTCACCTCACCTGCCAGGTTTATGGTTTTCAAGATGACTAGTTACAAGCTGGACGGTCATTTCCAGTTAGCTGAACTGAACTTAAACTAATTTACACTGAGGAACATTTGTCAACGGCCTTACAATTGAGAGTTTATTTACAGTCCTCTCAAGTGGATGTTAGTTAGTGCATACACACTTATCATGTGACTGATCACCACAATAACATTTATATTTATAAGATGGTTTAAAATAATTTTTATTTTGAAACTTTTTACACAATATTAAGTTACACTCCCAGGCAGCTTGTAATGATACAAAGTTCCAACCATGTGTATGGGATGCTTGAGGTCAACATCCATTGAGTTGGTATTTGTGCCATCTTCTGAGGAAAGCAAGTAAGCATTCATTATTTTATTTTCTCAGTCCTCAGTTGAGGGTTTCAGTTGAGGATCGGGATATGTGAATGTTCTTCATGGAGGTTTTCAACATCGGCAAATATAAAAATCAGGGGAATTAAACAAAACACCAACCCATTTTGTRTCAAGGCCTCCATAAGGGTGTCAGTGCTACAATAATGCATCGATTTGACCGTGGGTGAATTACAAATGATGAGAAATCAAAACTAATGTGTCRGTTTTGTATGGTTCTTGTGCCTGTGGTTTAGGATCCTTGCAGTTAGGAGAAACCAATAGCCTTRCTGTTTCTCGGCCTGATGTCATAACACACCACCTGGAAAGAGCCATGCCTGATATCATAACCCCCCACCTGGCAGGAGCCATGCCAATCCAAGAGCTGTCTAGGAAACGGAAGGGGGATCTAGACAACAGGTAAGAGCAAAGAGACCTCACCTTTCATAAAGTAGCATAAAAATAACAACATTCTTATTTTTGTATCTTACCTGGTGGACTTATATTTTATGTTCTCCATGTCTTGCAGGGAAGATGGTGATGCTGAAATAGAGGAGGAACAGAGCAGGTATTTGAAGATTCTTTAGTAATTAATTTTATTTCAGCACTAATCTTGGCAAGATCTTTCAGGGCCAGGCCAAGTGTTGAAATGAATCATTTTAAATAATCATAACTATTTCCCATTCCAATTCAGATCGGAAGACGATGATCAACAGGTGAAAATAAAATGCTTCAGGTAAGAGCCTGGGCATACATATTKATTTGGTATATTGAAAGGGAGTTAAAGGCCCAATGCAGCCGTTAAAAAAAATCTCAATATCAAATCACTTCTGGGTAACAATTAAGTACCTTACTGTGATTGTTTTCAATCAAAATGGTCAAAAAGAAACAAAAATAGCTTCTTAGCAAGAGCAGTTTCTCAAGCAAGAATTTCGCTAGGACTGTCTGGGAGTGGTCTGAGCGGGGAGGGGAAAACTGAAAAGCTGTTTGGAACTCTCTTATTGGTCTCTTAACTAATTTATCGCCTGGTGATGTCACCAGGCAGGCCAAAACTCCATCCCACCAAAACTGGCTGAAATTTCAGGCGGTCATTTCAAACAGCTCTTACACTAAAAGGACATTATCATCATTTTCACAATTTCACAGTATTATTCCAACATCATGTTGTGAAAATATATATAAAACACAGGAAAATCACATTTTTGACTGCACTGGCTTTAAAAAACAGGAGGATACTTTAATATTATATATAATCTAATACTCTAATACTACAGTTGAAGCTGGTGGTATGATGCGAATGACCACATCAATGTAACGCCAATAATAACAATAACACTTTCATGTGTTGTTGTTTTTATAAATGATATCATGCTGACTTGATAGCAACCCATCAGACACCTGTATACTTAAGTGTGTGAGAWATGTGTGAGAGAGACAAATAAGTGTATTTGTGCCCTCACTCAAAGGGAGCCACACAGCCAAATTGAAAAGCGGCGGAGGGACAAAATGAACACCCTTATCGACGAGCTGTCAGCCATGATCCCCTCCTGTAACCCCATGGCCAGAAAGCTTGACAAACTCACTGTGCTGCGAATGGCTGTGCAGCACCTCAAAGCCCTYAAAGGTAGGCCTCATCATCCCTAAACTGTCCTTACAACACAGTACCACACCAGGCAATCTGTGCAGCACCACACATCTCTTTAAGTTAGGTCTCATGAAGCTATACMAATGCAGTTAGATCCTAGAACACATGATGGCGGCAAAATACACAGCTGTGCACAAATAGCTATTGTTCATTGCTGATAATATACAGTACCAGTCAAATGTTTGGACACACCTACTCATTCAAGGGTTTTTCAATATTTGTACTATTTCTACTACATTATAAAGTAATAGTGAAGACATCAAAACTATGAAAAAACACACATGGAATCATGTAGTAACCAAACAAGTGTTAAACAAATCAAAATATATTTTATATTTGAGATTCTTCAAAGTAGCCACCCTTTGCCTTGGTGACAGCTTTGCACACTCTTGGCATTCTCTCAACCAGCTTCATGAGGTAGTCACCTGGAATGCATTTCAATTAACAGGTGTGCCTTGTTAAAAGTTAATTTGTGGAATTTCTTTCCTTCTTAATGCGTTTGAGCCAATCAGTTGTGTTGCGACAAGGTAGGGGTGGTATACAGAAGATAGCCCTATTTGGTAAAATACCAAGTCCATATTATGTCAAGAACAGCACAAATAAGCAAAGAGAAATGACAGNATTTGGTATATTGAAAGGGAGTTAAAGGCCCAATGCAGCCGTTAAAAAAAATCTCAATATCAAATCACTTCTGGGTAACAATTAAGTACCTTACTTTGACTGTTTTCAATCAACATGGTCAAAAGAAACACAAATAGCTTCTTAGTAAGAGCAGTTTCTCGAGCAAGAATTTCGCTAGGACTGTCTGAGTGGTCCAGGGGAAAACTGAAAACGAGCTGTTTGGCAGATTCACCAGGCAGGCCAAAACTCCATCCCACCAAAACTGGCTGAAATTTCAGGCTGTCATTTCAAACAACTCTTACACTAAAAGGGTATTATCGTCATTTTCACAATTTCACAGTATTATTCCAACACCATGTTGCGGAAATATATATAAAACACAGGAAAATCCCATTTTTGACTGAACTGGCTTTAGCAAACAGGAGGATACTTTAATATTATATATGACATAATACTACAGTATTAGTAATACTAATACTAATACTGAAGCTGGTGGTACGATGCGAGCAACCACATCAACGTAACGCCAATAATAACAATAACACACACACCCTAAATGATGTCATGCTGACTTGATAGCAACCCATCAGACACCTGTATACTTAAGTGTGTGAGACATGTGTGAGCGAGACAAATAAGTGTATTTGTGCCCTCACTCACAGGGAGCCACACAGCCAAATTGAAAAGCGGCGGAGGGACAAAATGAACATCCTTATTGACGAGCTGTCAGCCATGATCCCCTCCTGGAACCCCATGGCCAAAAAGCTTGACAAACTCACGGTTCTGCAAATGGCTGTGCAGCATCTCAAAGCCCTGAAAGGTAGGCCTCATCATTCCAAAACTGCCCCTACAATACAGTATCACACCAGGCAATCTGTGCAGCACCACACATCTCTTTAAGGTAGGTCTCATGAAGCTATACTAATGCAGTAAGAGCCTAGGACACATTGTGGCGGCAAAATACACAGCTGTGCGCAAATAGCTTGGTTCATTGCTGCGTTCATTGCTGATAATATAGATATATAGATTTAATATTTCTATATATTTTTAACTCAATTTATGATAGAAATGTCGAGCTCCTAAGGGACAGGTACAACACAGACAACAGCTCAGTGCTGTGTTCGTCTCCTCAGCAGGTGCTAGCAGTTCCTTTACTGACGTTAACTACAAACGCAAGCCTTCGTTTCTGCCTCAGGATGATCTCAAGCACCTGGTGCTCACGGTAGGCCGCCCTTCAATCTGTCTCAATCTCTTTCTCCAATCAACCAAAATCAATCCCATTTGGTATTCTGGCAGCAGTCACAACAGTGGGGTAGGATTATGTGGTGTGTCGATTTATAGTTTTTGTGTGTTGGGTCTACTAGGCTCCAAAAATAGCTGAGAATTTGGGAAATATCTGGGATATGGGAAATATAATATTAACCAGTAATTAAGTGGTCTAGGGTTATTCCTTTATGATTACAATAATGAGGTCAAATCTATTTTCAAAGTGCCAAATTTTATCGATAGTTATGAGAGCGTGGTGGACATGTTTCTTAATCAGACTTTAAGTCTACACTTTATTTTATGGACAGTACCACAGGTATACCCTCTGGGTTTGCTACAGTATTTTTCCATTCAGTCGCTAACTAACTTTACTCTGGGAAATCCCTAATTAGAAAAGGATGTGTCAACTGCTCAGTTCAATGTAGAATTAAATATAGAAGTAGCCAGTTCTTTCCCCTCGCTTGGAGTGTTCTGTTGTATAACCTTTGCCAGCTCTGATCTCCCACAAGTGTGCATGTTTGTCACACAGAGTCTGCCATTTTAGAGTAAACAGAGAGAGTGGATACTGATGGTTTCAAAATACTGTAGCAGTGTCAGTGTTTTCATGGATCCAGATTGAAATATATTGGGGTCGTGCCGTGTCTCATTTCCCCAGGCTGCAGATGGGTTCCTGTTCGTGGTGAGTTGTGACAGGGGGAAGATCCTCTTTACCTCAGAATCCGTCTCCAAGTTCCTCAACTACAGTCGGGTCAGTGAACTGGTTATACTTAAGCAATACAGCCTGAGGGGGTGTGGTATACGGTCTGATATACCAC
>NW_019957617.1:32308-41465 GCF_002910315.2 Salvelinus sp. IW2-2015 | reverse complement strand
ACTGTTCTACTATGACACACTACTACTACTATGACAGCCTGCTTACTAACTACGACACACTGCTACTACTATGACACACTACTACTACTATAACACGCTTGCTACTACTATGACACACTACTACTACTACGCCACACTGCTACTACTATGACACACGGCTACTACTATGACACACTGCTACTACTTACTACGACACACTGCTACTACTACGACCCACTGCTACTACTATGACACACTGCTACTACTACGCACCACTGCTATACTACGACACACTGCTACTACTATGACACACTGCTACTACTATGACACGCCTGCTACTACTACGACACGCTGCTACTACTATGACACGCTGCTACTAACTACTGAACACACTACTACTACTATGACACACTGCTACTACTACGACACACTGCTACTACCTGACACACTGTTACTACTATGACACACTGCTACTACTATGACACACTGCTACTACTACGACACGCTGCTACTACTATGACACGCTGCTACTACTCTGAACCACTGCTACTACTATGACACACTGCTACTACTACGACACCACTGTATACTATGACACACTGTTACTACTATTACACACTGTTACTACTATTACACACCTGTTACTACTACGACACACTGCTACTGCTACGACACATGTACTGCTACGACACACTGCTACGACACACTGCTACGACACACTGCTATTGCTACTGCTACGATACACTGTTACTACTACGACACACTGCTACTACTATGACACACTCCTACTGCTACGATACACTGTTACTACTACGACACACTGCTACTACTACGACACACTGTTACTACTACGACACACTGCTACTACTACGACAAACTGCTACTGCTACGATACACTGTTACTACTACGACACACTGTTACTACTATGACACATCTGCTACTACGAACACTGCTACTACTACGACACACTGTTACTACTATGACACACTACTACTACTATGACACGCTGCTACTCACTATGACACACTACTAATACTATGACACGCTGCTACTACTATGACACACTACTACTACTACGACACACTGTTACTACTACGACACACTGCTACTGCTACGCCACACTGCTACGCCACACTGCTACTACTACGACACACTGCTACTACTATGACACACTGCTACTACTATGACACACTGCTACTACTACGACACGCTGCTACTACTATGACACGCCTGCTACTACTATGACACGCTACTACTACTATGACACACTGCTACTACTACGACACACTGCTCCTACCATGACACACTGTTACTACTATGACACACTGCTACTACTACGACAGCTGTTACTACTATGACACACTGCTACTACTATGACACACTGCTACTAATATGACACACTGTTACTACTATGACACACTGCTACTACTACGACACGCTGCTACTACTACGACACGCTGCTACTACTACGACACATGCTACTACTACGACACACTGCTACTACTATGACACACTGCTTCTACTATGACACGCTACTACTACTAGACACGCTACTATATAGACACGCTACTACTACTATGACACGCTGCTACTACTATGACACACTACTACTACTATGACACACTGCTACTACTACGACACACTGCTACTACTATGACACACTGTTACTACTATGACACACTGCTACTAACTATGACACACTGCTACTACTACGACACACTGCACTACTATGACCAACTGCTACAACTATGACACACTACTACTACTATGACACACTGCTACTACTATGACACACTGCTACTACTACGACACACTACTACTACTACTATGACACACTGCTACTACTATGACACACTGCTACTACTACGACACACTGCTACTACTATGACACACTGCTACTGCTACGCCACACTGCTACTACTATGACACACTGCTAACGACTACAACACACTGTTACTACTACGACACACTGTTACTACTACGACCACCTGCTACTACTACAACACACTGCTACTACTACAACACACTGCTACTACTATGACACACTGCTACTACTATGACACACTGCTACTACTACGACACACTCTGGCTACTACTAGACACACTGCTACTACTACGACACACTGCTACTACTATGACACACTGTTCACTACGAACCTGCTACTACTACGACACGCTGCTACTACTATGACACACTGCTCTACTATGACACACTGCTACTACTATGACACACTACTACTACTACTATGACACACTGCTACTACTATGACACACTGCTACTACTACGACACACTGCTACTACTATGACACACTGCTACTGCTACGCCACACTGCTACTGCTATGACACACTCCTACGACTACGACACACTGCTACTAGCTACGACACACTGCTACTACTACTATGACACACTGCTACTGCTACGATACACTGTTACTACTACGACACACTGTTACTACTATGACACACTGTACTACTACGACACACTGCACTACTACGACACACTGCTACTACTACTATGACACACTGCTACTGCTACGATACCCTGTTACTACTACGACACACTGTTACTACTATGACACACTGTTACTACTACGACACAACTACACTACTACGACCACACTGCTACTACTACTATGACACACTGCTACTGCTACGATACACTGTTACTACTACGACACACTGTTACTACTATGACACACTGTACTACTACGACCACACTGCTACTACTACGACACACTGTTATACTACGACACACTGTACTACAGTGTGTCGTAGTAGTAGCAGTGTGTCGTAGTAGTAACAGTGTGTCATAGTAGTAACAGTGTGTCGTAGTAGTAACAGTGTATCGTAGCAGTAGCAGTGTGTCGTAGTAGTAACAGTGTATCGTAGCAGTAGCAGTGTGTCATAGTAGTAGCAGTGTGTCGTAGTAGTAACAGTGTGTCGTAGTAGTAACAGTGTGTAATAGTAGTAACAGTGTGTAATAGTAGTAACAGTGTGTCATAGTAGTAGCAGTGTGTCGTAGTAGTAGCAGTGTGTCATAGTAGTAGCAGTGTGTCATAGTAGTTACAGCGTGTCATAGTAGTAGCAGTGTGTCATAGTAGTAACAGTGTGTCATAGTCGTAACAGTGTGTCATTTTTGTGGGACAGCAGGTAGCCTAGTGGTTAGAGCGTTGGGCCAGTAACCAGTTGCTGGATCGAATCCCCGCGCTGACATGGTAAAAATCGGTCGTTCTGCTCCTGAAAAAGGCAGTTATCCCACTGTTCCCCAGTAATCTATCATTGTAAATAAGCATTTGTTCCTAACTGACCTGCCTAGTTAAATAAAGTTTAAAAAATCAAATAGTTCTTTCTTTAGTAGTTGGTCTATTGGTGTGTACTGTCTTTTGTATTGGTATTTCACTTCTGCATTTCGTTTGATTTGGTTCCTGGGTGTATTGTACAGCGTGAACAGTGTTATATGCAGTACTTTTTCTGAATGGCTGGCTGTGTGTGTGCGTTTACATGTGTGTATCAGATTGCACTTAGCACTGATATTCAGTGCCATACACTCTCCTCGCACTCAGCCTCCCGTCGCCCGCGAAGAGGCAGGAGCACAGTGAACGAGAGGATGAGGAGAGGGGCAGTCGACACGTCAATGAGAAACGCGACCAATGGCGAGATCCTCCAGATGATCGTCATTAATGTGTTCACCACTCCCGGCCCGGTCCAGTCCTCAGGTCGGGCACAGAAACACATCCATCCAGCTACTGAGAGGTGGATTCATCAACACATTTGTTTGGCCCCAAGTGGAGTTTCTACATTGATTTTCTCTCTGTCTATTTTCCCTGGCATATTTTCAAGGTGTCTTCCAGCCTCTGCATTACAAGGATTTCGACTTCCATTTAAAACCTATTTTTTTGTGACATTGTTGTCATTTAAACCACTTTCAGTCACCCACTAAAAACCGATTGAGAAACTCCATTGTGACTCCATTTCTTAATATCAGCAGCATATGTTATCTGAATATGTCGATTTTAAGCTGTTACACTTTGACTGATAGTGTGCTGAAACGTAACCTCTGTAGGCTGGTTTCTTGGACACAGATTAAGCCTGGTCCTGGATTTAAAAGCTGTTTCAATGGAGATGTTCTGCTTTATAGTCCAAGAGTAGGCTTAATCTGGCTCCAGGAAACTGTCTCTTTGTGGAATAAAACACGTAACACAATAAATGAGTCTGTGGTCCTATTGTTGTGTGGTGTCGAGTCACTCCACCCTCCCAGTCCCTCGTCAGGAGCAGAGTAATGACAGAGGCCTCCTAGAGTGGCTCCCAGGACTCCAGTCCTCTTATGGCTTCCTGGAAACAGAGATTAAACCAATCCAATTCAGCTAGCCTTTATGTCATGTTTTCACTACGAGGTTGCTCTGGGACACAGAAAGGCAAATGTTGCCAGAAAATTGTAGGGACGTTGAAATGTTCAAGTGTGTGTTTTACGTAACCAATTGCTGCTGACGCACTGAACTAAATATGTTGTTGCTTCATCAGGGTGAGCTTTTCTGTACTGGTTCCATCAAATTTGACTTATTGGCTTGACAGTCACACACATACACGTACACACACACACACACACACACAATTTTATGTTCTCACACACAGAGACACACGTGACTCATCAAGTGGGAGTGTGTGTGTGGTGCGTGCCAGTGTGTATGTGCACCTGTGTACGTGTGTGTCTGTGTGTGTGTGTGCATGCGTTCGTGCGTGCGTGCCTTTGGGGTGCATACATGCGTGAGAACAGTATATACTGAGTGTACAAAACATTAAGATATTTGCATGACATAGACTGACCAGGTGAATCCAGGTGAAAATTATGATCCCTCATTGATGTCACTTGTTAAATCCATTTCAATCAGTGTAGATGAAGGGGAGGAAACAGGTTAAAGAAGGATTCAGCGTTCCATCTCCAGAGAAGTAATGACATCTACAGTAGTACTCCTCTCCAGCCCTCTCCTCCTACCCAGCCCTAGTGTCTTCCCCTCTCCAGCCCTCTCCTCCTCCCAGCCCTCTCCTCCTCCCCAGCCCTCTCCTCCTCCGCAGCCCTCTCATCTCCCAGCCTCTCCTTGCGCTCGCCCAGCCCTAGTCTCCTCGCCCTCTCCAGCCCTCTGCTCCTCCGAAGCCTCTGACCTCTAACCCAGCACCTCTCCTCTTCCCCCAGCCCTTTCCCTCCTCTCCCATGCCCTCTCCTCCCCCCCAGCCCTCCTTCTCACATCCTCCAGCCTCTCCTTCCCAGCCCTCCTCTCCTCTCAGCTCTTCTCCTCTCCTTCCCCAGGCTCCTTCCTCCTCCCAGCTCTCTCTCCCTCTCAGCCCCTCTCCTCTTCCCAGTCCCTTTCTCCTCTCCCAGCCTCTCTCCTCCTCCCCAGCCTCTCACTCCTCCCACGCTCCTCGTCTCCTCCCCCAGCCCTCTCTCCCTCCCAGCTCTCCCTCCTCCAGCTCTCCTCTCCTCCCCAGCTCCTCTCCCTCCTCGCCCCAGCCCTCTCCTCCTCCCCAGCCCTCTCCTCCTCCCAGCCCTGTCCTCCTCCCCAGCACTCTCCTCCTACCCAGCCTCTCTCTCCTGCCAGCTCTCCTCGTCTCCCCAGCCTCGTCTCCCTCTCGCCCAGCCTCTTCTCCTCCTCCCCCCAGCCCTCTCTCCTCCCTCCCAGCGTCTCATCATGCCGCTCCTCCTCCCAGCCCTCCTTCTCCCCCCAGCCCTCTACTCCTCCGGAGGGCCTCTCCTCCTCCCCAGCCCTAGCATCCTCCCCTCTCCAGCCCTAGCCTCCTCCCCATTCTTAACCCCTTCCTAGCCCCAGCCTCCCCAGCCCTAACCCCTTCCCCAGCCTTCTACCTGCTCACTCCTAATGACTCATGAGTCATGATGGAGCTCACATGTGATTTAACCTATCAGTACAACCTTGCAGAGTGGAAGAGGAGAGAGAGAGCGACAGAAAGAGAGACTGCTCATTAGTCAGACCTAGTGTTTTGACTAAGGAATTTCTCTCAGATTTCCCCTGATATATTGACAAAAACCTTTGATCTGATTGTCAGTTTACAGGATAGCTCTGGAGCCAAATGTCCAGTCCAGGCACTCTCTGTTCTGCTTTCATTGCTCTCTCACAGCCCTCTCTAATACCAGCCCACACAGCTGTGCACCGCTACACGCGCCCTCTGCCTATGGTCTCTCCCATCTAGTGTGTGTTGTGTGTGTGTGTGTGTGTGTATGTGTGTGTGTGTGTGTGCGCTTGACGTTAGCTGAGACGGACGTTCCAGGAAGCTTGCTCGCTCGGAGGAGCAGGCGGGGCCGTAAACAGCAACAGCAAGGCCTCTTTGACGGGCAGTGACTCACAGAGGTGTGAGTGTGTGTGGATGCAGGCATGAGTGTGTGTGCATCCTTATTACAGAGGGTAGGGGGCTCCCTATAGGCTCAGCCTGTGGTGTTCATGGTTTCAGGGCCGGCAGCAGAGTAGGAGGCTGGGCGTGTGGGCCATGGCAGTAATCCGAGCACATCACCCAGCCTCTCTCTTGATGATTAAATAGAACAAGATGGCTGAACCCCTCTGACTGCAAGAGTTCCTGCAGATTCATAGTCCCCTTTATAAAGTTTGACCTTAAATTAATTACTTTCCGGTGGGAAATCGTGAGTGCGTCCCGTGACCATTTAGTGTGCCGTTTTAAGGAATCGGCAGCATTAGTGGGAATGGTTTTATTCTGTCCACTACATCTTACGACCTCTGTGGTAATAGAATGAGACTGGGAGTGTTTCAGTACAAAATGTCCCTAGCCATAGGAAAACATGAGCAAGCGTTTCTTTTTTAAAGACGTTTGTTTCTGTGTTTGTGAGAGACGGTATAGTTGTGTACAATAATGACTATTACTTTGCTCTGACTCACGCAATCTTGATATTCATTGACATTCAAACAGTGATTGATATTCACATTAGAGCAACGAAGAGCTGTCTGAGACTAAGCTGTAAAGTACGTCGATCTGATAGTTGGCTTGTGCTGCTAATTCACTGAGATAAATACTGACAGCATTGACAACTCAACGGAGGAAGATCATGTTTTTTAAGCACGTTTGAGGGTTATTTGAAGTCTTTTCTACATAAATCTGTTGACTAGAGTTGGGGAGGATTGGTTCAGGACGATCATGTGACTCCAGGGAGCTACTGTACTCCGACTGGAGCGAGAGAGAGAGATAGTGAGAGAAAGAGAAGATGAAAGACACAGAATAAAATCTGCAAGCTCATTCTCGCTCTGCTTCAAAGAAAACCTCAAGTTCACCTCGGCTCACTGTCGCCACGGTGCCTGCAGGGTGACACGACACGACAGAAATACAAAATCACGAGGCAGAGCCACACTAAAAATATTGGCATAGATTCAACCGCTTGTATTTCGACAATGAGGACAGGCTATTTTAGTAATGCATACCTGCGGCTATAGACCTATCTGTACATTTCTGAGAGTACCGATTTCTAGCCAGATCATGGAAAATGTATGACTCCCTTCTTGTTTGATGAATAGAACTCTTGACTTCAATAAATTGAGTGGATTGCGAGCCACAACTTGTAAATCCTTCATGCCACTTAAACCCTGTGACCCCAATCTGGCTTCAGTGCTGCTGTAGTGGATACATGTCCTGGCTCGTCAATGAACCTTCCCTGGTTGGTGCTGAGGTCAGTCACCAGAAATGACAGCTGGACAACTTGGGGTGGTACACACTGACAACTACTGTCTATCTGTCCATCATGAGAGAGAGAGAGAGAAAGCTAAGCATGAAGCATTTGGTGGCAGCGGTGGGATCCAGCAGGCCAGTGAAGCCATGTGCTTATTATTCTACTTTGGCTGGCGCTATAACCTCTCTAGGTACCATGCAGCTGGTAGTGTTACCCCAAATCTATTCTCATTGGACGGGATCTTGAGGAGATGAGCAGACAACCTCTCAGGATGCCTCACTGTACATCATCCAAACTCCTCCCCCCTCTTTTAGCGTTCCTCATTTCCCCGGCCTGCGATTGGCTTTCAGCACCACGGACGAGGACATCCATCGCCATGCCGACCGTGCTCTGTTGGCAGCCGGGACACCCGTATATCATGTCCCATCATACAGCGGGGGTGACAGCTCATTCTCCGTGGCTTGGCTGATAGGGAGCGCTTTCCCAGGCTGGGCCCGCCATCCATCAACCCCCGCCCCTTAGCCCCCCTCTGCCACAGTGTACGCTCTCCATCACATGGCCGAGCACGGGGGAGGACGGGGACATGCTGTNTGCCACAGTGTACGCTCTCCATCACATGGCCGAGCACGGGGGAGGACGGGGACATGCTGTAAAGAATGGGTCCCAGCGCCCCAAGTCTCCCTCTGGCCCCCGCTGTCGCTCATTTTTATTTCTGAAAATGAGATGCCAGTTAGCGGGGTCATTAATAACCAAGGGGAAGGAATTAGGCATCCTGGGAAAATTTCCGGAAGAGTCTTGGCACTCTTAGTCACATCAGTTGTCACGTTCCTGACCTATTTTATGTTATTTTTGTATATGTTTAGAGGGTCAGGGCGTGAGTTGGGGTGGGCATTATATGTTTTGTGTTTCATTGTTTAGGTCACTTGTAATTAGCCTTATATGGTTCTCAATCAGAGACAGGTGTTTGACGTTTTCCTCTGATTGAGAACCATATATAGGTTGGCTGTTCACGCTGTTTGTTTGTGGGTGATTGTCTTCCGTGTCTGTGTCTGCGCACCACACGGGACTGTTTTGGTTGTTCGGTTCGTTTATTGTAGTCTGTTCCTGTTCGTGAGTTCTGCGTGTTTTATGTAAGTTCCATGATCAGGTCTGTCTATGTTGAACGTTTGTAGCCTGTGTGTGTGCACTACGTTTATAGCTACGTTGTTTGTTTGTTATTTTGTATAAGTCAAGTATAGTTCGTGTCAGTCTTCGTCTTTTCAATAAATTCATTATGTCAACATACCTCGCTGCGTATTGGTCCACCGATCCTTCTCTCCTCTCCTCGTCCGAGGAAGAGGAAGACGACAGCCGTTACAGCAGTACTATCTCTACTA
This sequence comes from Salvelinus sp. IW2-2015, assembly GCF_002910315.2. Taxonomy (NCBI): domain Eukaryota; kingdom Metazoa; phylum Chordata; class Actinopteri; order Salmoniformes; family Salmonidae; genus Salvelinus; species Salvelinus sp. IW2-2015. The sequence continues at coordinate 32,426 of NW_019957617.1, read as the reverse complement.
CAGTCTCATCAGTACTATCTCTACTACAGTCTCATCAGTACTATCTCTGCTGCAGTCTCATCAGTACTATCTCTGCTGCAGTCTCATCAGTACTATCTCTGCTGCAGTCACATCCGTA
>NW_019957617.1:26524-32283 GCF_002910315.2 Salvelinus sp. IW2-2015 | reverse complement strand
AGATAGTAATGATGTGACTGCAGCAGAGATAGTACGATGTGACTGGCAGCAGAAGAGTAAGATGTGACTGCGCAGAGATTAGTACGATGTGACTGCAGCAGAGATAGTAATGATGTGACTGCAGCAGAGATAGTACGATGTGACTGCGCAGAGAGAGTATATGATGTGACTGCAGCAGAGATAGTACTGATGTGACTGCAGCAGAGAAGTAGATGTGACTGCAGCAGAGATAGTACTGATGTGACTGCAGCAGAGAGAGTAATGATGTGACTGCAGCAGAGATAGTACTGCATGTGACTGCAGCAGAGATAGTACTGATGTGACTGCAGAGCATGAGAGAGTAATGATGTGACTCAGGCAGAGAGTACTGATGTGACTGCAGCAGATAGTACTGATGTGACTGCAGCAGAGATAGGTACTGATTGTGACTGCAGCAGAGAGAGTAATGCTGGACTGCAGCAGAGAGTACTGATGTGACTGCAGCAGAGATAGTATTGATGTGAACTGCAGCAGAGATAGTACTGATGTGCTCCAGCAAGAGATTAAAGAACAACAGAGTGTTTGCCATCACTGTACTGTACCAACACTCTACAGATATTACACACTTCACACCACCTATGTACAACAGGAGCTGGAAAGACAAGATACGTAAGTCAGCTCGCTTTACTGTTGTCTGCCACAAACAGTGGTTGTAAAGTACTTAAAAATACTATTTGTAAGTAGTTTTTTTGCGCTATATTTTTTTGCGAACTTTTACTTCACTACATTTCCTAAAGCAAAATAATGTCTTTACTATATCCATTTTCCCCTGAACCCAAAAGTATCTTACATTTTGACGGAAAATGGTTCCAATCAGGCACTAATCAAGAGAACATCCCATGGTCATTCCTATTCTCTGAATGTGGCGAGACTCAAATTAAACACCAAATGCATAAAACACATTACATTAATGTCTTTGATGTAAACACATAAACAACTACATCCATGGTCTGATGTAAACACATAACACATATACATATGGTCTGATGTAACACATAAACACATATAATTTGTCTGATGTAAAAACAATAAACACATAATACATAGGACTAGAATGTAACAACATTAAACCAATATCATTATGTCTGATGTAAACACGATAAACACATATACATTATGTCTGATTGTAAACACATAAACACATAACATTATGTCTGATGTAAACACATTACATTATGTCTGATGTAAAACACAAACACATATACATTATGTCTGATGTAAAAAAATAACAACATATACATTATTGTCTATGTAAACACATAAACAACATATACATATGTCTGATGTAAACACATAAACACATATACATTATGTTGATGTAAACAACATAAACACATATACATTATTGTCTGATGAAACAGCATGAACACATATACATTAATGTCTGATGTTAAACACATAAACACATATACAGTAATGTTCTGATGGTAACAATAAACACATATAACCTTATGTCTGATGTTAAAACACATAAACACATATACATTATGTCTGATGTAAACACATAAACACAATATACATTCAGTCTGATGTAAACAACATTAAACACATATACATTATGTCTTGATGTAACACATAAACACATATACATTAATGTCTGATGTTAAACACAAAAAAAATATACATTATGTCTGATGTAAACACATAACACATATAACATTCATGTCTTGATGTAAACACATAAACACATATAATTATGTCTGATGTAAACACAAACACATAATACATTATGTCTGATGTAAACCATAAAACACATATACATTATGTCTGATGTAAACACATATACATTTATGTCTGATGTAAACACATAAACAACATATTCATTATGTCTGATGTAAACACATAAACACATATACTTATGTCTGGATGTAAACACATAAACACATATACATTATGTCTTGATTGTAAACACATAAACACATATACATTATGTCTGATGTAAACAGCATAAAACACAATATACATTATGTCTGATGTAAACACATACACACATATACATTTGTCTGAATGTAACACATAAAACATATAAATTAATGTCTTGATGTGAAACACATAAACACAGATCATGATGTCGTAATAAACCATAAAATATAATTGTCTGAGTAAACACATAAAACACATATACATTATGTCTGATGTTTAAAACACCAAAACACATATACATTATGGTCTGATGTAAACACATTTAAACACATATACATTATGTCTGATGTAAACACATAAACATACATATGTGATGTAACCGTACATAGTATAGTAAACACATAAAACACATATACATTATGTCTGAGTAAACACATAAACACATATACATTATGTTCTGATGTAAACACATAAAGCACATTATGCATTATGTCCTGATGTAAACACCATAAAACACATATACATTATGTCTGATGTAACACAACCAGTATACATTACTGTCTGATGTAAAACACAAACACATATACATTTATGTCTGATGTAAACACATAAACACATAAATTATGTCTGATGTAAACACATATACATTTATGTCATGATGTATAGCACATAAACACAATATACATTATGGTCTGATGTAAACACATACACATTATACATTATGTCTGATGTAAACACAAACACATATACATTATGTCTGATGTAACACAATAAACACATATACATTATGTTGACTGTAAACACATATACTTATGTCGATGAAACACAGAAACACATATACATTATGTCTGATGTAAACACATAAACACATATAATTATGTTGATGTAAACACATACAAGGCATCATATGCCATTATGTCTGATGTTAAACACATACACACATTATACATTATGTCTGAAGTAAACACAAACACATATACATTATGGGTCGATGTAAACACATAAACCATGATACATTATGTCTGATGTAAACAATTATCATTATGTCCTGATGTAAAACATAAACACATATACATTATGTCTGATGTAAAACACATAAACACATATACATTATGTCTGATTATAAACACATAAACACATATACATTATGTCTGATGTAAACACATAAACACATATTAATTATGTCTGATGTAAAACACAAAAACACATATACATTTGTCTGATGTAAACACATAAACACATATACATTTATGTCTTGATGTAAACACATAAACACATATACATTGTATGTCTGATGTAAACACAAACGACATATACATTATGTCTTGATGTAAACACATAACACATATACATTATGTCTGATGGTAAACACATAAACACATATACATTATGTCTGAGTGTTGGGAGTGTGCCCCGGCTGCCATATATAAAAAATAAAATATAAAGATAATGGTGCCGCCTGGTTTGCTTAAAATAAGGAAATATGATTTTTATAGTATATTTTGATGTGTGATACTTAAGGTATATTTTAACAATACATTTTCTTTGATACTTAAGTATATTTTAAACCAAATACTGTTTATTCAAGTACTATTTTACTGGGTGACTTTCACTTAACGTAATTTTCTATTAATTAAGGTTTTCTTTACTTTTACTAAGTATGCACAATTGAGTATTTTTTTTCCACACTGGCTACAAAACATTATACTTTTACTAAAGGCTTGATTATTAAAACATGGTCTTTGTCACAAGCCTTTATACAGTTTCAGTCTTCAAAGGCAGCAAACAGTGATCCTGGCCTTATATTGAAGTTTCTCATCTCTCTGAAGGACAGACCCTGTTCTTGTACAAGCTGGCAGTACTACACACTGAGATATCCAACAGAGTCTGCTGCAGTCACATCCGTACTATCTCTGCTGCAGTCACATCAATACTATCTCTGCTGCAGTCACATCCGTACTATCTCTGCTGCAGTCACATCAGTATTTTCTCTGCTGGAGTCATATCCGTACTATCTCTGCTGTAGTCACATCCGTACTATCTCTGCTGCAGTCACATCCGTACTATATCTGCTGCAGTCACATCCGTACTATATCTGCTGCAGTCACAACATTACTCTCTCTGCTGCACTCACATCAGTACTATCTCTGCTGCAGTCACGTCCTTCTCTCCTCTCCTCTGCGAGGAAGAGGAAACGACAGCCGTTACGCAGTACTATCTACTACTACAGTCTCATCATACTATCTCATACTACAAGTCTCGATCAGTACTATCCTTCTGCTGCAGTCTCATCAGTACTATCTCTGCTCAGTCTCATCGTACTATCTCTGCTGCAGTCATCGTATTTTCTGCTGCATCACATCCGTACTATCTCTGCTGCAGTCACCGTACTATATCTGCTGCAGTCACATCCATACTATCTCTGCTGCAGTCACAATTACTCTCTCTGCTTCACTCCATCAGTACTATCTCTGCTGCAGTCACATCCGTACTATATCTGCTGCAGTCACATCCGTACTATCTCTGCTGCACTCACATCAGTTTCTCTGCTGAGTCACATCCATACTATCTCTGCTGCAGTCACATCATACTATCTCTGCTGCAGTCAATCAATACTATCTCTGCTGCAGTCACATCGTACTATCTCTGCTGCAGTCACATCAATTACTATCTCTGCTGAGTCACATCCGTACTATCTCTGCTGCAGTCACATCAGTATTTTCTCTGCTGATCATCCGTACTATCTCTGCTGTAGTCACATCCGTACTATCTCTGCAGCATCACATCCGTCATATCTGCTGCAGTCACATCCGACTATATCTTGCTGCAGTACAACTTACGCTCTCTGCTGCACTCACATCAGTACTATCTCTGCTGCAGTCACATCAGTACTCTCTCTGCTGCAGTCACATCCGTACTATCTCTGCTGCAGTCACAACATTACTCTCTCGTGCAGTCACATCCGTACTATCTCTCTGCAGTTCTATCCGTACTATATCTGCTTGCAGTCACTTCGTACTATCTCTGCTGCAGTCAATCAGTACTATCCTGCTGCAGTCACATCCGTACTATCTCTGCTGCAGTCACATCATAGTCTCTCTGCTGCAGTCACATCCGTACTATCTCTGCTGCAGTCACATCAGTATTTTCTCTGCTGGAGTCATATCCGTACTATCTCTGCGTAGTCACATCCGTACTATCTCTGCTGCAGTCACATCCGTACTATATCTGCTGCAGTCACATCCGTACTATATCTGCTGCAGTCACAACATTACTCTCTCTGCTGCATCACATCAGTACTATCTCTGCTGCAGTCACACTCAGTACTCTCTTGCTGCAGTCACATCCGTACTATCTCTGCTGCAGTCACAACATTACTCTCTCTGCTGCAGTCACATCCGTACTATCTCTGCTGCAGTCACATCCGTACTATATCTGCTGCAGTCACTTCCGTACTATCTCTGCTGCAGTCACATCAGTACTATCTCTGCTGCAGTCACATCCGTTCTATCTCTGCTGCAGTCAATCAGTAGTCTCTCTGCTGCAGTCACATCCGTACTATCTCTGCTGCAGTCACATCCGTACTATATCTGCTGCAGTCACATCCGTACTATCTCTGCTGCAGTCACATCCGTACTAGCTCTGCTGCAGTTCACATCCGTTACTATCTCTGCTGCAGTCACATCCGTACTACTATCTGCTGCAGTCACATTCCGTACTATCTCTGCTGCAGTCACATCAGATACTATTCTCTGCTGCAGTCACATCCGTACTATCTCTGCTTGCAGTCACATTCAGTAGTCTCTCTGCTGCAGTCACATCCGTACTATCTCTGCTGCAGTCACATCCGTACTATA